>NC_134173.1:50661953-50961953 GCF_964188355.1 Buteo buteo
CACCTAATAAACACCCTTTTTCTCCCTTTCTTTGCAAACATTTACATGAAGCTTTCTTGAACTCATATGCTGTTTTAATGGACTACCAAAAGCTTCCATTGGCTTCCAACTGAATGTTGGTCTTGATGTTCTTTCCCTCCACCTGAATCTTTCTTTCAATCTTTCCACCTTTGTTAATGCTGCCAAACTTCATCAAAATAAATTAGTTGGCTTTCATGCTGACTCCTAGCTAGCTCTCCAAACGCTTGAAGGTGTTATTTTGTTCTTCCAGTCCCTACAAAAATTTTGTCATACAGTGCTTTTTTTTTTTATGTTCACATCTACTGGATTTATTCTTTCAATGTTTTTTTAAATAAAACAAGACCCTCAAAACCCATGGTCAAGCCCTAGTAAAAAATAAGGGACATAAAGGTACCTAGAACCTGAGTGTAAGGAATAATGTGTTTGAAGAGAATTTAGGCTGGTTATGACTTGTTTTATGGAATTAACCTAAACATTCTCTGATGGCTGTGTTTTATTTGAACATAGAAGTAATACAGCTTGCTCTTTTTTTTTTTTTAACCTCCCTTTTTTTTTTTTCTAAGATGGAAATTCTGGGGTTCTACACTCTCTCAGCAGTCAGAGCACAGATGAAAATATCTCTGTAACTCAGACCGCCAAACTTCTTGAGCATCCATACAGTTATTTTCCCTCATCTGACAAGAGTATTTCAGGTGCCTCAAATTCTGCATCATATATGCTGCGGTCATCACCAATTCCTTCAGGTACAGCAAACACTGATTTAATTCCAAGACCCACAATAAGTGTCCTAATATCCAATATATGCATGTATGAAATGGAAACTGGAACTGTTGTTTATCTGTAAAATGAAAACAAAGCATTCGACACATTAAGAATGCAAGTAATTCTGCCCTTGTAGCCTTACATTACAAAGTAAGTAAAACCAATGTAAAATATGATCTAGTACATGTACCTGTAGCTTCTAGCTTTTTTCTCTCCTTTTAAGCAAACTTAATTCCTGCTGCCTTGGGTCTTCTTTATCCCATTCCCTTTGCTCATATTGTTTCTCCTTCCTACTACTGGTGTATCAGTGCTGCAGTCCAGCAGAACAGGAATAAAAGTTAGCTTGAGTTTAACTCATCTTGTTGCCTGTCACTTCTCCCCACTTTTTAGGCTTGTCAGTCTTCCTCTTAGTAATGGTGAGGCAAAGAGAAGCAGCTGCTGTGTCAGCATCTCACCTTTAATGATCTGTGTTACTTGAGAGCCCACTGCATGATATTCCTATGCATCAAATAACTGTTAAAAGTGTGCTTCCAAAAAAAAAAAAACTCAAAAAGAAACTTTAATGCGTGATTAATTATTCAGAGAGATATTTTTGATGGGCCATACAATAACATGCAACTCTATAAAGATCTGCCACATCATCCCTCTTCTGGAAATATGAGAATCTGCAGCTTTTCACTGTACAAATCCTCAGCTTGAGGAAAATATGCAGGAAACTACAGGGATGGTTTAAGTAAACTTCAATAAAAGTCCCACTGCAAAGTGAAGTTACCACCTCGCTCTTTTCAGTACCAGGTCAGGTTGAACACTGGAACAGGAGGCCCACAGGGGCTGTAGAATTCCCACCACTTGGAGATGCTCAAAATTCAGCAGGAAAAGGCTCTGAGCAATCTGAGTTATCCTTGTAGTTGGCCCAGCTTTGAGCAGGCCATTAGACCAGATGTGACCTCTTTGAGGATTCTTTCCAACCTAAATTATTCTGTGATTCAAATAAAATAAATACTCTAACCACCAAATCTGACAAATTGGAACATTTTAAATGTGGAATACAATATGCTAAAAGCATGTTTAGTATTCTAGTGTATTTCTGACCAAAAAAACAAGTTTTAAACAGCTCTTTCTCAGCTTGTTCTTTATTCTATGGTGCTATATATTGACAGACAGTTACAATACTGATTTTTTTTTTTTTTGTCCTCTCCAATCTCAGATTTTGTTTTGGAAACCATACAACAGAATGTAGCTCATCAATGGATCCAAAGTAAAAGAGAAGAAATCATTGATCAGATGACTGAAGCATGTTTGAATCAGTCACTGGATGCTCTTCTGTCAAGATTTTTACTCATGAAAGAAGACTATGAACTTATAAGCACCAAACCTACAAGGACATCAAAAGTCCGACAACTGCTTGATACCTCAGATAGCCAAGGAGAGGAATTTGCCAGAATTATAATACAAAAGTTGAAAGATAACAAACAGCTAGGACTTCAACCTTATCCAGACATTGTATCTAATTCTCTAAGACTTAATCTTTAAATTTATTCTTTCTATATGAAACCATGTGAATATTTCTTACAACACGATTCTTATTTCTATACAGTAGTTTTATATATGTACTGCTTTGTCTTTACTATGCCTTTGCAGAGTCTCAGAAATGACACTGAGTTTATCTAGACTGCATTTGGTGAGTTACCAATTAATCAGTTGGAATGCAGTCATAAAGCCAAACACTTGACACTTGTTGACTCAATTCATAAAAGTATTTTGTTTATACATGACAAAGAAAAAACATTAAATATTCCCTGTTTTACATATTTTCTGTTTATACATATCCTTTCCTTTCACCTCACAGGCTTGAGACAACCCATCTCAACTTGGAGTATTGGTTTTTCTCCCTCCATCTGGTCTTTCCCATAGAGGAGGAAAAAAAATCTAGGTGCTCTATTTTGGGGCTTGTGTGCTGTGTGTATAATAAATTTTTTTCTTTCAGCCATACTGGTTACTCCTCAAGATACTGGAGAAGAGCAGTAGGTGGGAGGAAGTTTACATTGCATTTTTACAGGATTTGGGTTTTTATGTTTTGTTTTGTTTTTCCCATTTTGTTGCCAGGGCAAGCACTTCAGACCACTGCATCAGAAGAATGTCAGTCCAAAGAGGAGCCTGAGGGCAAGGAGGACATTGTGCTGTTCACCTTTGTTCTGCTAAGAACTGATACATTAGAAAAGGTGCAGCTAGAGCCTTTTACATTATTTGGTTACACCTGCTTAAACTCCTCTCGAAATCATAGTATGATGAGATCCACATACAGCTTATACAAGGTGTGAGGGACTGTGCTGAGTTGCTGACTCACATTGCTGCTGCCTCAATATCCTGCTGTTGTAGGGGAGCATGCACAAGACGTCCCCGAAGAAACCACCAAACCCGCGCCTGCCAAGCTGTGCTTGCCCGATAGGGTAATGAGTTCTGTGGAAATGGGTGGACTTTTCCGAGAAATTGTGGGGACTGGGACAATAAGAGAACTGCGTACTCCCCTCTCATCGACGGAAGACCCGAACCTGGAAGACATCGGAAGGACCGTGACACCTGGATCTGAAGGAAAGACACGTGTATTGGGTCTGGCTGAGATGGAGTTAATACTCCCCACAGCAGCCCTCATAGCACTGTGCCCTGCATCAGTAGCTAGAAAGGTGTTGATAGCACACCAGTGTTTTGGCTACTGCTGAGCAGTGCTGGCACAGCATCAAGGCTGTCTCCCCAACATTTTTGCCCTCCCCTCAATGGCAGGCTGGGGCAGGGCAAGATCTTGGGAGGGGACACAATCAGGACAGCTGACCTAAACTAACCAAACAGATATTCCATACCATATGACGTCAGCTCAGATATAAAAGCTAAGTAAAGGGAGACAGAGGGGGGGCATTTTGTCTTCCGGAGCAACCACTACAGGTACTGAAGCCCTACTTCCCGAGAAGTGGCTAGACATCGCCTGCTGATGGGAAGTAGAGAATAACATCATTTGTTTTTTTCTTTGCTTTCGCACGCGTGACCTTTGCTATCACTGTATTAAACTGTCCTTATCTTGACCCACGAGCCTTTTGTTATATTTTCTTCCCCCCCAGCTGAGGAGGGGGAGTGATAGAGCGGCTTTGGTGGGCACCTGGCATCCAACCAGGGTCAACCCACCACACTGGCAGCAGAGGAACCTGACCCTCCACCACCAGCATTGGAACCGACTCAGTGGGACGTTGCTGGCTTCATGGTGGCGGTAACTAGTCTTGCTACCTCTCTTCCGTTCTCTTGCTTAGGTCTGCCTCTTTTTCTCCTTCCTCCCTCTGTTCTGTCGCAGTTATTGGTTGTTGTAGGAAATAAAAGTTGTAAGGTTGTGCAGCATCTGACCTTGTTTGTGTCTTAATCTCACTCTCGGGATCATTTAACAACCCTCCCTGATATTGGATCGGGACACAAGGGAACCCTCAGTTAACACCTTTTTACATTTCCTTAGTTAATGACTCCCTTACCTTTGTCATCTGCTATAAATACTTCTCATCTCATGTTGCTGGATCAAACTTATAATTCAATTTTACTTTTAGTATTTACAAGATGAGCAGTAGTTTGGGTCTGTGCAAAGATCCAAGTATGCACTGCCCTGCCAGGCTGGAACTGATGTGCAAGTGTATCTTCTGCCATGACCTGACTTAACCTTCTTTGGACGACATCTCTGCTATCTTATTTGTCTGAAGGATGGTGCTAATATGTTGAGGCACAAATGAGGCCACCTGAGAGGAAAAGGTACGTGGTATTTTCTTCAGCTCATTTCAGAAACTCTTAGTGACTTTACCTAGGTGGCTTCAAAACTAGTAAAAAAATTACTGGTTTTAGTTTGTCGGAACACAGCACAAGCAAATGATTTTTACAAGCACTAATAAACGATTACAAATTCTGCTAACACTATCTAAAATTTGGGAAAATCCAAACTTCGTGCATCAGAAAAGCTGAAATTTACTTAAACTACCATATAAAAAGGAGCAGATAAATGAGAAATCCTAAGCAATGGCTGTTTGGAAACCTATGGAGATGTAAGACCTGCCCCATTTCAATGATTCAGGCTTCAGCGTGGCCATTACTAGTTGCCAACAACTTAGGTTTTTTCCATATCTGTCTTATTTTGTGAACTGAATCACAAGAATACAATGTATAATTTCTTAGAAAAAGAGGGGGTTTAATTTTTTAAAAGTAAGTTTTTGGCAGAAACTTGGAATTTGCATTTTATCCTGCTTCTCCCTGAAGGCTGTAAAATTCAAACTAGGTAGCTGAGACCAGCACAATGGTGCAATGAATGGTTGTGCTTTTTGTAGAGCAGACCTGAAGATGCCTAGCAGGGACAGGCTCTGAAGAAAGCTGCCAGCCTCGCTAGTGGAAGTTTGGTGCTGGAACTGTGT
This sequence comes from Buteo buteo, assembly GCF_964188355.1. Classification (NCBI taxonomy): domain Eukaryota; kingdom Metazoa; phylum Chordata; class Aves; order Accipitriformes; family Accipitridae; genus Buteo; species Buteo buteo. The sequence continues at coordinate 50,667,170 of NC_134173.1, forward strand.
GTTTCACTGCATGTCACATTTTAAGCCATATTTGTTCATTATTAGTAGTGCCTAAAGAAAGATTTGTGTCATGCAAGGTAGCAAAATAACATTTCTTAGATGTGTGTCCAAAATTCATCCTGTATTAAGAGCTTTCCTGAATTATGGTTTTAGTAACTAGAACAGAGGCTTCTTTAGAGGTATCTTCTTACGAGCCGATATGTTGTTCTTGTAGTAGGGTCTGCATGAGTTGCAAACTTTGTAATTTATTGTTTTTAATTATGTGTAAGAAGGTAAAAGCGGTCCTGCTATGTGTAAAAAGCCTTGGCCTGCCAGGTGGCGTCTGATGTCTCACGTCTGGGGGTCTGCATCTTCTTTGCATTTCCCAACTCATGGAAAGCAATTTCTGCCTTAGAGCAAACAGAACTTGAGCACAGCACAGACGCCATGCATCCTAGCTTTACGTGCTGTGCAGAGTACATGATGGTACCTGTACAGGCTGGCAAGCTGATCTAAATTTGTGATTTGTGCCGTTGATCCTTCTCGGTGCTGCTGCTGCACCTTTGCACTCAGCTGCCTCTGGCAGGTTCTGCAGCCTGCCAGTGTGCCCACTGCAGCTTTTCTGCCAGCGCCCCAGGAGCTGCTGTTCCCCAGAAGCCATGGGGATGAGTGGAGGAGCCCTGAGGAATGAGTGGGACGGATCCCAAAGCCATTCCAGGTGCTGCCAAGGCAACTGTGGTAGTTACCCACCCTTCAGACTCCTCATAGCGGAGAGGAAATGTTGGACGTAGAAGATGAGGACCCACTGGTAGGACACCTGGCTGAGGGGAAAAGAGTGTCCTGCTGCTTTCTGAAGTCTCCCTGCTGACTCTTGCCTGTCAGTAGGGAACTAGCTTGGGGTTAGTCAGTAATTATAATGACATATCTGGCCTACAGAGTCACATTCAGGAATGGTGCTGTCACACTGCTGCTATCACTGTGGGCTGCGCCTCTTCATGTGCCATCACCCAGAGGTGGCACAGCTGCAGGATAAGTAATTTTCTACCCTCAGTCCTGAACACACATGCATCTGTAAGGCCATGAGTGTTGTTCTAGCCAAAGCTCAGCCCTCCAAGGAAATCCTGAGGCCACTCAGTAGAAATCAGTCCTATCTCCCTTTTCTTTCCTTGGGCCCTGAACCTCCCTCTGTGAGGGAGTAGAATCCATAAACCTGCCCTCTCGTGTTAGGCAAGCACAGATTTCCTCAAGAGTGAAATGGATGAGGGGGCAGCCACAGTCAGGACTCGAGGGATACAGAAGAAGGAGTAAGGAGAAAGCTTTGGGGTAGGCATGGGGAAAGGGAGGTGGAGGCTGCATACCTGATCCATACTGGGCATCTGAACGGTGTGTGGAGGTGACAGATGTATGAGCCGATATGTCAACGTCTGCCGCTTCTTCTGTTGTTTAACTCCAGTGCTATGAAAGAGGAACAGAGTTTCTGTGCAACTGGAACACTCAGCACTGATTTTGGCTGTGGCGGCAAGCCCAGGGTCGGTGAGGACAGTCAGGCACAGTCATGCAGTTCATGCACAACCTCTCTGTCAGGAAGAGACCACCACGCCGGGGGTCTCTGCTGCAGTCATGCCAGATCTGTGGATGTGGCAAGTGGGACCCTGCTCTGTGAGAGAAAGGGTTGCGAGCACTCGGGAGGACTACCGTTTGGAAAGCTGGTTGGTTTCCCCCTTGCACCTTCCAATGCACAACAGTATTTTGTGCACTCCTCACTTCTTCATAGCAATTTCTAAGAGATTTTTCAGCTTTTTCATGCTGAGGAGGAATGCTGCTGATGTTTCAGAGCACTGTTCTTGCTGACAATAAAAGCTTTTCTCTGAGTTGTAACAGCTCATTGAGAGCCCTTTAAAATGTACACGTAAAAAAGTCTGTTTACGTGTACATGGGGAAAAATAGAAACGTAGGACTATACATACTATTTTTCACTTGTTACCATTAGATTTCATATACCATTTTAGCACCTAGTCACTTAGTAGTGGCTGATCCTTGTGTTCTGCTCCCATACCTTGAGTTACCATGGTTGGTAGACATTCCTTGGTGTGGTCTGTGCACTATGCTCTGTTCTGCACCAACTTCATGGGAAAGTACGTTAAGTATCTGATTTTACCAGGATGACACAAATGGTGGCCTTTGTTTGTCATTCAGACTCTTGCGACTAATAGCAGAGGGTGTTTGGCAGTATTTTTTCAGTCAGGGTTAATTGTAAGTGCGCCCGTTGTAGACGGGGACTGCAGGAGCCTGTGCTGGCTGAGCACTAAGACGCAGGGGGCAGAGGTAAGGGGCAGGAGGGAGCAGAGGACGTGGCAGAGGTGTAGCTGAACTGTTTGGTGCATCTGGGCAGTGGTATGAATGAAGAGGGCTCTGGAAATAATTGAAGTCCTCTTGTTTCCAGTGCAGAGTATGAAAAGCCTTCCTGAGCAGTAACAGAATTCTAGGAAAGAAACCAGAAAATGTCACAGGCTTATTCAGGCAAGTGTACCTCGCTCTGCTGTTGCATAAGCGAAAGTGTGTATGTGTAGTTATAACAGAAGAATTGCTATGAGCAGTAAGTTGGCACAGGAGAATCCTCACTGTAGAAGTGCCAGTCAAATTCTGCAAGACTAAAAATGAATGAGAAAAATATGTTATAAAGGAAGTCACATTCACTTCACGTTATCCATCCTGCTTACTTAAAATGCAAGTAAGCGTAATCTTCCTTTGCAAGGGAACTAGATTTTGTGTTCACAGAAGAAATGTTCAAGAAATGTTTTTCGTGCACACTGCATGCTTTATGATTGCTCAATGCTAATTTATGTGCTGTTACTGTAAATTTGTGGGAAATGTCAAGTAGGACATAACCATCAGGGGTAGACCAATAGAAATATGGGAAACATTAATGAAGAAAATGTTTTGTTTCGTGTTCCAACATGTAGCCTCTACAGAATTGAAACAAAGGGCTGAAGCTGGCTCAGGAGGGGGATATATGAACAATATAAAGGTGCTCTCCAGCTCTAAGAAGGGGCAAATATCTGAGGAGAGAGTCTGTCAGCATACCACATAATCAAAAAAACAGTTTGGTGCCCCAAATCAGAAACAGAACAAATTCAAGTTCAAATTTCAGAGTGAAAGTAATTATGCATTCTTCAAAATATGCATTCTGGTTTTTAGGCTATAGGTTGTTAACACTGCCCTGACAGAAGAAAAATGTTTTAAGATGACAGAGGCCCTGATTAAGGAACATGGCTCTCAGCTTCCCTGTTCTTCCAGCAGAGAACAACATCCCTGCAAAACAATTCTGTTGCCAAAATGTTTCTTGATATATTATAATGTACGTAACCACAGCCTTGCAAGCAGCTGGAATTGTGCAATCTTTTCGGGCAGACTTAGAGAGCTCTCAGGGATAAATAACCGTCGTTCATAGATAAAGCAACTTGGAGGCTGTTTATTCAAAATACTTGTCATATACCTGCTTTGAATAGTGTTTTTAAAAAGCACAGCCATTTCTGTGTAAACATTAACTGTAGACCTGTGTCAATCTATCACAGAAGCATGTTTTTCCAAGATGTTACTTTAAAAGGAAGAAATAGGAGGAGCACTGACTTACGATAGAAAGATTTGGGTTGGTTTTATTATTCCTTTGGGTCACTGTGGGTTACAGTATGGAACGTGCAACATGATGCAACTCTTCTGCTTGTTTTCCAGTTGGATTACTGAGGCTGATTGGAGGGATATCTGTGTGTGAATTCAATTATTTCACTTTCCTGTGTGGATTAGTAGCCCATTCTGATGAAGTCCTGTTATCTGGTGCCTCAACTCAGTCCAGTGACTTAAGACTCTTAACCTGCTGGATCAGCTCCTTGCAGATGCCCTTTGACATGTGAGTACAAATTTTTGCCTTACTAGTGGCCTTGTCGTTCATGGAAAACAAAAATCCCAGTTTAGTGCTCTTGCATTCATTAACTTCGCTCTGCCCAGAGGACTTTATTTTCTGGTTGTTTAATTGTTTCAGTAGATATTGTGCTGTACACCATACTGGCTTTCCAAAAGTACTTCATAGATAGGGCAGCATATTTTTCAGAAGACAAAGCTGAATACACTGGGTAAGTAATTTCTTTCTTTGCTTGTTTTTTATGTTAGATTTTTTTTTTAGAGCTTATTTAATTAAAATAAGATCTGAACACTAGATCAGCCTGTTGTGTGTATCATGCATCATGTTATTAGAAAAGTCACAGATATATAATTCTCCAGTTAAGGAAAATAACTGCATTGATAAATATTTAACAATGAGTAGATTAAATTTAAAAGAAAATATATCCAAAAAAGTAAACAGAAAAACATTAGATTGTCTGAAATGAAATAATACCTGTGATTTTCAGTTAACTACCACTCTTTGCTAATCTCCCCACTCTGAAAATCTTTCTGTTTTGGCAAGTTATGCCGTAAGAATAAACATCATCTTTGTGTACAGTGTTAGTAAAAAGCTGTTGTGGCTTTCTAAATTAACAAGAAGGAATTAGACTGCATTTGCTTCACACTAACATCTGGGAAAGTGTTGTTCTTGGTTTCAGTGACACATGGATGAAAGATTTTTTTATCGCCGCCCCTTCCTTTTGTCTTATTTCTATCACAACTTTGTAAGGAATAGAGAGCAGCTGATATTTAAGCTGACTGCTTCTGCCTGCTAATGACCTCAGTTGAGGCTGTTTGGAGAAACCACATTCCAGGAGAGTCTGGGATCTTCTTTCTTGAAAGCTCTTATTGATTTTAGTGTTCATGCTACTGTAATAAATAATGGCTAAAGGCAAGGCTAAACCGAAAGTGGGAGAAGAGGCAATTCATATTAGTATTAACCTACTTACCCATCCTGGTGAAACAGATACATGCTTATTTAGAGCAGCAGCTAGAGAGTCACTATTCAATTACAGTAGCCTTTCTGCTAAAGGAAGCAAGCATATTACCTACCCTCTGGTAAGCTGCTACCTTTTCTTTTTAATACCTTTCTTAGATTTGGTCTACAATAGCTTCTCTCTCAAATATCCTCTGTGATTTGCTTTGGGGTGGGAATGGAGTGCTGAGGGTAGAGCAAGTCCCTCCTGTGGGAGAAGCAGCCTCTGCCCACAGTAATGCAATTGGAGCATGTAAAGCTATTCAGTGAATATTTTTATAAACATAAAATTTAAAAACTAAAAGGAAATATGCTCATTTCCTACTGAGTGGGATATGTTTTCTTCAGAGGAGATCAAAGTGGATTTTTTATCGCTGTTTGGTGGTTTTATTATTACTAAGAATGTTTTATTTTACGCTGTTCCTTCATAATGCATAAACTTGTTTTGTTTGCTTGATGTCCTCTCTCACTGGAAAACGTTCAACAGTATAATCTGCCACGAATACTCCCTTTAAGACCTGTTGATGCTCATGCTCAGCCACAGTGTTTTGAAGTTTGATCTATAAATTTTTGGTCATGTTGAAAACTGCTGGCTCATCGGATTTCATATTCCAATAGCTATTAATATAAACTTATATGGTTGGTTGGGGTTTTTTTTATGTTTGGTCAATCTGCTACACACAGGAGAAAATTACCCAGAGTGTACTTGGAGAAAATAACAGATTGCTCATGACTTTTAAAATGGCTTTCTACACATATATTGATTTCTAATGCAAACATAATTAAAACATGCTAGATTTTGGTTTTAAATGTCATCCTTAATATCATTAGTTTTCTAACTGAAACTAGAAAATACTGGGGTTTTACCGGTTTTCTTGCCTGGTTTGACTGCGGCGTTCATTGATGACATAGCAGACTTTCATTATTGAGAAATTATGTGACAGTAGACAACAATCACCTAAAGAAAAGGCCATGAAATTATCTGAAATAATATTAAGGAGTAAATTTGATGTCCAGCATGTTCCAACATCTTTGAGAGGAGGTGACTTTCTAACTGCCCTCAGTTTCCAAGGGAATCTGCTGAAGGGAACAATATTGGGTCTCTGAGAGAGATCCTCTGATTTATTTACTAGTATTTCTTGAATTAAAAGTGGAGAATTTCAAAATGTCCTAACAAATAGAAGGAGCTTGGTCCCTCTGGAAGTCTATGGAGCAGTTCATAAGATGTCACACTCCCATAACCCCTGACCAAGCCTTGCTTAATCATTTGGCAAAGGTCTCCTCAAGAAGGAGGCAATCACTCATGAGGCTGTAGATCCCTGAAGGATGGGAAGTGTCTGATCTGCCCTGCTAAACCAGTCCTGCACTAATTTATGGAAGAACTGTCTTTGGTTTTAACTCTGGTTTTCAACTACTGTCAAGCTGTCCCTTCTTCCTTCACTTTTCTGTATGAATTCTGGCAGTGGCTTGACTAAAAAATGAGCTATTGAGAATTACCTGTATATGGTGTTATTGTTTTCTTTAACTTCTCAGGTGTCCACCTACAAGTTCCTTTCTGTTGCTGTTTGTGCATACACGTAAACACAAGATTGCAAAGGATTTAGGGCCATTATGCCTGTCTGTGCTTGCAAGGCATTCTGCTTTTTCTCTAAGATGAAAATTTTCCTCCATTTGTTGAGGGAGACCCTAAGGAAGAGCAGGACCTGCATGAAAACAGGGTTCTGAAGTTTTGTCATAGAGATCACTTGCTGGCACAAGTCACAGGCAAGTGTTTGCAGCTGTCTCATTTAGCCTGCTGCAGCCTCTGAGGCACATCGGCATGTTGACGCCTGTCTGAATCTCTGATTTCCAGAGAGCAGTAATTCTTTTGGCTTGTCACAGTCCATGGGGACCAAGAGAGCAGGGACCTTCCTTCATGTTACAAAAATCCTGTATTATAATAGGTGACAAATCCTTACAGTGAATCCTCTAGCAGACAGGAATTCAGAGTGGCTTCCCGAGAATGAAAAGATTTATATAATGCAGTAATTAAAAAAGGGAGGTTCTTTGCATTCTTTGCATGCATTGCACAGCATGCGGATGAAGTGACAGCGATGACAGTAGGGCAGAACTATGGGCCAGGTTCAGTAGGAACAAAATAGCAGAAACTGTCTATGAGGGAAAGGGTTAGACCATGGCAACAGACATTGGGCGTATCCTCAAATTGTTTTCATCCCTGCCTGGATTGTAACAGCAGTAAATTCTTTACACAGTTGACAAAAAATTTCTTCTCATTTTGCTGTTATATGGGAAGATCTGTACAGGAGATTACTTCCTATATTCCACTATTTTTTTAATAGCATGAAGACTTTGCTGAGAACTAGCATGAGTCCTGGCTCAGGCAGACTCTGATTATTTAAGGAAGACATAGTTCTCAATAAAGAAATCAGTAACAGCTTCAACATTGTGACCCTACTGAATGAAATCAATGCACTGCCAAAGCCAGTGGGAATATTGCTATTGGCTTGGGGGGGTGGGGGAGGGACAGGCAGAAGCTGTTTAAAATATTTTGTTCTCAAATTGCTACTTTCTTGGAGATTTTCAGCGGATATAAATTAGGGTAACTTAACCACAGTGAAGTTACACATCTTGGTTATGGAAACTGAATCTGTTATCCTTTGATTCTCAGGCTGTACCTATTTGTGGACTTAATTCAGGTTAAAAGTTTTGCTAATGGGACATCTCTCAAAGTACAGAAGTTTGAACTTGTTTCTTCTTCTAATTGTTTTTCTTTCAAAATGGTTTCATCCACAGTCACTTATTTATGAAAGAAATATTTCCCTACATGGCTCTGGTTAACATTTTGAGAGATCTGAAATAATCTTTTGTCAGCACAAGAGAGAAGAAAAAAATATGCAAAACATTGTGTTACTTAAGAAAATAATTTAATCTTTACCTTAGTGCTCTCCTGAAAGCTACAGATTGTAAAAGTTCTACTAAACTCAAGTAGCATTGCCAGTTTAAATGCTCAAATTCCATTTAGCTACCAGGTCATCGTACTAGACATCAAAGTTCAGGTTTGATATCTTATACACAACTTACCTGTACTAGTGACAACCTACCAATTGCATTATGTATCCTACTTTACAGGAAAATAACTTTATCTCATTTATCAGTGAGACTTTATTTCAGGAAAACTGATAGCCATTGGTTTTGATCACTACTTGCATAGCTTCACATTCACATGACCTCAGGAACAGCTGAATTTAAAATTCTCACTCCCATTGAGCTGTACTCAAACATTTATGTCTTTTGGTTCAGAGCCAGAGCTCTGAATGACCCACATTTAAAAATAAAAAAAAATACTAATAAATAAATAAATACATAATTCCCAGATCAGGCACAAAAAGGACAAGGTGATTTTAAACCATTTCTGCTGCCAAAGTTGCATTAATACAGAGTTCTGCCCAAATTTCTAGCTTGCTGCTGTCCTGGTGGGCTCTCCGGACAGCTGCGATCACGGGAGGGGGATTCTGCCAACATTTCACATAGACATGGAAAGCAGAGACAGAGCCAGGAGGTTCTGGAAGTACTAGCTCGTGTTTCGGGGGGGTGGGGGTGGGTGACTTCTTTTCCCTCCTTTCTTTCACAGAAGCAGAAAAATTGTATTCATAGTAGTAAACTGGAAATGCTTAACAGGAATTTTAAGGAAGATACATGACTGGTGTATTGGATGCCTGGAACTCCTCCCCCCAGGCCAAGGTGACGGTTTTTATTCTTAGAGGGACAAAATGAGAAGTAAGAGGAGTCACTCATGTGAAGAGGAAGTCACCAAAAGATGGGAGACTCAGCAGTCACTCTTGAAAACCTATGGCAAGAATCAATATTTAACTTTACTCCAGTGTTCCCACAGTGCTCCTGCGGTTACAGAAAGTGCCATTGGGATGAGAAAAGCATTTAATCTTTAAAGAGAGTTTCACATCTTTTAATCTTTAATCCTCATCAGGCCTTATTAGTTATTTGATCAACTAAGAAACTGAGTTGCACCAAAAAAAAAGCTGGAAAAGAACACATATAATTTTAAATTATTCAGCGCTGCTAAAACAGACATACTTTGCAACAGAAAGCAAACCTTTCAGGAAATTTAGAGAGGGCAGGTTGGTTGATTTAAACTGGCCATTGACCCAAGTTTTAACAACATAAATTTGTGATCAAATGTTTTTGGCTAGTGTTGCGTGGAGGAGCATTGTTCTTCTCGGAGAACTTGGCTTTAGCCCATAGGATTTTGAGGAATTTTTCTCTGGAAGTGTTTTAGAGTGTGTGTGGAGAGGGGAAGAGAAGGAGATATAAATTTCTTTTGAGACAGGCACCAAAAAAAATTCATTGTTCTAAGTAAGCATCATTATGAGTCAGCAGGACCCGAGTTGAGACAGTTGGCTGCAGTCCCGGCTGTTACATTTCCCTTCCCCATCCCTGCGGACCGCAGCCCCAAAGAGGTGCGATGTGTGCACAGGGCTGGTTTGTCGATGCAGCTATGCAGTTATGTCATTCTTCCCAGCTCCCAGCGTACTTGGATCCTGCCCTGTGAGCACCGGAGTGGGAAGCTTTTAAAGTCGTGTTTTGTTGGACTTCCTTATACAAAAGTGTTCCAAGGACAAGCTGTTCAAAACTCAATCCCTATGCATGCTAGCAGCTTCTACCTGGAAGTCAAGTGAGGTTGATAACTAAACAAGCTGCACTCTTCACTGCAGCAGCTATCTCATCTCTAGGAATAGTTAAAGCTCTTTTCTTTATCCTCATATTAACATTAACCTCCTGAGGTTGGAGTTTTTGAGTATCATCTTCTCTCTTTTCTCTTGTGTTCCTCAGCAGGTAATTTTCAGATGGATGTGATCTAGTGAAACAAATAATGATGAAATAAAGTTCTTCCTGGGATGAGAGCAAAATTTAGGGAGAGGTATACCTGTAGGGGACAATCCAGCTGTATTAGGACATGTTTCTAGGGGTACAGTGTCTCCTTCTTCCCTAAGGTAACTTCAGTAACATAACATAGAATTACAATTCAAGATAAATAATAAAAGTGAACTGAGAGTTCATGAAAGCTTCAGGATCTATAACCAAGGACAGTGGCCTCACATTTGTCCGTTAAAAAGGTACAGAACAGTGAAAGTTAAGAAAATTCACTGGTATGTGGTTCCTGGACTGCAAGGTAAAAGCAAGCAAAATAATTGTTCTTAGTATTGTTTATGCCTTGTATGCTAATTATCTTATCCATGTCTCTGATGCCATGTGCGTTACAAAAGATGTTTTCTCCTCTTGTTTTCAGGTAATGATAGTTGAAGATGCCAGCCCCCTGGCAAATATGCTGCAATAAAAAATCCAAAACTAAGAATGGAAAAGCTGAAATGGACAATATGGCAGAGAAAAGTGAAAAAATGCAGATGAAAAAAGAAATCACATTACTAAATGGAGTTTCTTTAATTGTAGGGAACATGATTGGCTCTGGGATATTTGTATCACCCAGAGGTGTTTTAATGTACAGTGCTTCCTATGGACTCTCTCTAGTCATCTGGGCGCTTGGTGGGATGTTTTCACTGTTCGGAGCTTTGTGTTACGCTGAATTGGGAACATCCATCATTAAATCTGGAGCCAGTTATGCCTATATCCTGGAAGCATTTGGTGCTTTTGTGGCCTTCATCAGACTATGGTCTTCCTTCCTAATTATCGAACCAACAACCCAGGCAGTGATAGCAATCACGTTTGCCAACTATATTGTTCAACCAATTTTTCCTCATTGTGAGCCGCCATATGATGCAGTCAGGTTGATTGCAGCTGCTTGTATATGTAAGTAAATTTATGATTCCTACAAGTTAAGAACTATAATTGTAGGTGCCCAGAGAGATTTTTCTGAATTTCTATTCCTTTGCCTTCTGTGTAAATAATCATTGCCTCTCTAAAACATGTTCTTAGGAACTAATGATCTTTTATTCAGTTGGATTTTATTTGGGGCTAGGATTATTAGAGGGGAGAGGAGAATTACAACAATTTGGCTGGGTGAAACTATGACTGCTAATTAAAGATACATATATCTCTATGGATCATTGGCCTAATTGGCACCCCGCATTTGGTCCATGCTCTCTCTCCCCTATTTCTTGCAAATCAAAAAATATGAACAAAAAAATCTTAAAATTCATATGGAATTAAACATACTCTGCCTAATATGAGTGTTGTCTCTAGAGAAATTGTGTAGTGTAATCAGACACTCTGCAGAGTTGACTTCATTGTGACTGTATGTCTTAGGTGAACACAGGGATAAGCATTACATATCTATCCTCCAGTAGATGGACTGTACTCAGATTCTTTTCCTTATAAACATGGGTTTTTCAGGTTAGGGTATGTGTTCCTTTGAGGCTGTGCTATAGCATGATCTTTTAAAAATGGCTTAAATGGTACAACTCAACAAAAACTTCCAAAACTATAAGTAATTTTAATTAAAGATAATATAATGTATACAGAAAATTCTGAAAAGGTGTTTTCTCTGCATCCCTGGCTCTTGCCACTGTGGTGCAGAGGAAGTTCACTTCTGAAAAAGGGTCCATGGTATAACTTGAGACCACCATGACCACTCAGCAGTCTAAAAGGCAACTAATCCTACCCCAAAAGACTTTATCAGCTGAGATTCTCCACTTGCACAGGAAAGCAGTTATTTATTAGATCAAAATTTCTTTCCCCAGCGTTCTAAGTGCATGTCATGAGACCCCAACACTTGTGAGTAGTCTTCAAATGCTGATGTTTCTCTAAGGCTTCCCTTTCTTAGTTATTCTTTCCATAGTCTCTATGTGACACAACTGCGTGCTCTAGTACCTCTGATTCCTGAGCTGATGCCCCAGGTGTGGCTGGTAGCTGCTGCTTTCTCATACAGCAAATTAGTTGCATCACCACTGACTAGGCTTATAACAAGCATTTCCAGTAACAACCCCAATTGCTGGGAAAATTGCAGTTTATTATATTAACTGTGATACACAATTCAGCAGTGTCAGATAGCAAATTTATTACTAGCTTGAACAATTTTTTATAAGGCTCAGTAGCATGGATTTAATTGGCATTTCACTAACATAGTGAAGAGAACATATTTAAATCTCTCTATATAGTAGAATTTAGTGGGAATTCCATGGCAAGGTCACATTGCCTTGAGTTTAATTACACTCTGCAGCACATGATACCTGTCATATGTCATATAGACATGCAGTATATATGTCCTTTGTGGTATTTCAAATAGCACTTTATAGCATCATAAATGACTCCTAAATGTTCAGTATTAAAAAGTTCAGTCAACACTTACTTTATAATTTTTAAGAAATAACCCTATAATTTTAACAGTTACTGATAAATACTGTTGTACTTTTAAGAAAGAGGTATATGGTTAAGTTCTACTACAGAGATTTTTTTTAAATTATAGAGCATAAAAATCTTCTTTCAATGTATAGGCCACGTTTAGAATCATAGAGTCATAGTTTGGGTTGGAAGGGACCTTTAAAGGTCATCTAGTCCAACCCCGTTGCAATAAGCTGGGACATCTTCAACTAGATCAGGTTGCTCAGAGCCCCGTCCAGCCTGACCTTGAACGTTTCCAGGGATGGAGCACCTACCACCTCTCTGGGCAACCTGTTCCTGTGTTTCACCACCCTCATTGCAAAAAATGTCTTCCTTTTATCTAGTCTGAATCTACCCTCCTTCAGTTTAAAACCATTACCTCTTGTCCTATCACTACAGGCCCTATTAAAAAGTCTGTCCCGATCTTTCTTACAGGCCCTCTTTAAGTATTGAAAGGCTGCAATAAGGTCTTCCCAGAGCCTTTTCTTCTCCAGGCTAAACAACCCCAACTCTCTCAGCCTTTCCTCAAAGGAGAGGTGTTTCATCCCTCTGATCATTTTTGTGGCCCTCCTCTGGACCTGCTCCAACAGGACCATGTCTTTCCTGTGCTGAGGACTCCAGAGCTGGATGCAGGACTCCAGGTGGGGTCTCACCAGAGCCGAGCAGAGGGGCAGAATCACCTCCCTCGACCTGCTGGCCACGCTTCTTCTGGTGCAGCCCATGACACGGTTGGCTTTCTGGGCTGTGAGCGCACATTGCCATCTCATGTCCAGCTTTTCATTCACCAGTACCCCCAAGTCCTTCTCCAGAGGGCTGCTCGCAATCCCTTCATCCTCCAGCCTGCACTGATACCAGGGATTTTCCCAACCAAGGTGCAGGACCTTGCACTTGGCCTTATGGAACCTCATGAGGTTCACACGGACCCAATTCTCAAGCTTGTCCACGTCCCTCTGGATGGCATCCCATCCCTCAGGCGTGTCAACTGCACCACACAGCTTGGTGTCCTCCACAAACTTGCTGAAGGTGCACTCGATCCTACTGTCTATGTCATTGATGAAGATATTAAACAGTGCTGGTCCCAATACGAACCCCTGAGGGACACCACTTGTCACTGATCTCCATCCGGACATTGAGCTGTTGACCACTGTCCTCTGGATGCAGCCATCCCACCAATTCCTCATCCGCCAAACAGTCCATCCACCGAATGCATCTCTCTCCAGTTTAGAGAGAAGGATGTTGTGGGGCATGTGTCAAAGGCCTTACAGACTTCCAGATAGACAAGATCTGTAGCTCTTCCCTTGTCCACTGATGTAGTCGCTCCATCATAGAAGGCCACTAGGTTGGTCAGGCAAGGCTTGCCCTTGGAGAAGCCATGCTGGCTGTCTTGGATCACCTGCCTGTCCTCCACGTGCCTTAGCATAGCTTCTAGGAGGATCTGTTCCATGATCTTCACATGCACAGAGGTGAGGCTGACAGGTCGGTAGTTCCCAGGGTCCTCCTTTTGGCCCTTTTTTTAAAAATGGGTGCAATGTTTCCTTTTTTCCAGTCATCAGGGACTTCACCTGACTGCCACAACTGTTCAGATACCGTGGAGAGTGGCTTGGCAACTACATCAGCCAATTCCCTCAGGGCTCTGGGGTGCATCTCGTGAGGTCCCATACACTTGTGTATATTCAGGTTCCTCAGGCGGTCACAAACCTGATCTTCTCTTACAGTGGGAGGGACTTTGCTCCTCCAGTCCCTGTGTTGTGGTCCACCCAGTCGAGAGGCGTGGGAAGAGAGGTTACCAGTGAAGACTGAGGCAAAAAGGTTGTTGACTACCTCAGCCTTCTCCTTGTCCATTGTTACCAGTTTGCCAGGCTTGTTCATCAGGGGGTACACTTTCTTTGACCTTCCTTTTCTGGCTGACAGACCTGTGGAAGCCCTTCTTATTATTCTTTGCATCCCTTGCCGAGTTCAGCTCCAGCCGCGCCTTGGCCTTCCTGACCCCATCCCTACACACCTGGGCAGCGTCCCTATACTCTTCCCAGGATACCTGTCCCTGCTTCCACTGCCTGTGGATTTCCTTCTTGCCCTTTAGTTTGACCAGCAGGTCTTGACCCAGCCATGCCGGTCTCTTGCCTTCCTTTCCTGATTTCTTACACGTGGGGATCGAGAGCTCTTGTGCTCTATGGAAAGTGTCCTTAAAGATCTTCCAGCTCTCTTCTGTTCCTTTGTCCCTGAGGGCATTTTCCAGGGGTTCCTCTTGACTAACTCCTTGAACAGCTGGAATTTTGCTTTCCTCAAATTCAGGGTGCTGACTTTACTCTTCACCTGACCCGTACCCCTCAGGACTGTGAACTCCACCAGTGCATGATCACTGCAGCCCAGTGCCTCCAGTCTTGACATCCCCAGTTAGCTCACCTGCATTGGTGACTATCAGGCCCAGTATCGCATCCCCTCTGGTAGGGCTGTCTAAGAAGTTATCCTCAATGCTCTCCAGGCATCTCCTGGATTGCCTACAGCTCGCCGTGCTACTTTTCCAGCAGATGTCGGGGTGGTTGAAGTCCACCAGCAGGACGAGAACCTGCGAGTGTGATGCCTCTTGTGGCTGGAGTAAGAAGGCTTTGCCAATAGGCTCCTTTTGATCAGGAGGCCTGTAGTAGACACCAACCACAAGGTTCCCTTTGTTGCCTCGGTCTCTAATTCCTACCCATAAGCTTTCAACCTGCTTGTGCCTATTCTTCAGAGACAGCTCTTCACTATATCCACTTCTTGACATAGAGGGTTATCCCTCCGCCCCTCCTTCTTTTACCAGAGCAAGGTTTATAGAAGTCATTATTTACAGACATTTAAAAATTATATTCAAACCTGACCCTAGGCATGAGAACAATCATTATATGACCTACTGGGGTTTTTTAATACCAGAATAAAAACAACGTTCTGTCCCCATTGCACAGTATTGGTATATTAACAGGAAATAGTGGGGGCAAATCAGGTCCCGCTTCTGTAAATAGGTCTATTATTACGTTGACAGCTGACAGGACACTCTTTCAAATATGCATGATCACTCATGATAATGAAGGCAAGAAGTTCTTTGAGCATCTGTGGTTGGATGGTAATTTCCTTACTATATCAAAAGGTTTCTAAATGGTTTTCACTTTAAGCATTACAAAATCCTTTTCTTTCCTTTCAAAACTGAAGTGTAGATTATAGGCAGGTCAAAGAAACAGAAGCAAAGACCAACAAGAGTGCTAGAGAAGAAACAGGCCATTCTGATCCATCCTTGAGAGCACTCTGCACTGCCCATGCTGCATTTGTCCTGCTCTCTTCTCCAGCAGCTGGGCTTCATATCTGGTACTAATGCATAACCTTACCTTTCCTCATCTACCTCTGTTTTGAATTATGGAAGTGCAAGAGAGATAAGTTTCCCATGGGGCCATGTGTGTGTGCTAGAGAGAGAGGAGGTGGGCATGTGGCTCAGCCCCTGGCTGGACCTGCTGCCAGCCGAGCAGCAGCATTCATCACAGCGCTTTATCCTCTCACTGGGGTTTAACTTCTGCGACAAAACTGAATACAAAGAATATGGCAGAAGGAGGAAAGGAGAACAAGTTGATCCCACCCACCCTCTGCAACCAGCTACTTTGCTATTTCTATTAGATTCTGTCAAAATTGAGGCTTGAGAGAACTCTGTAAGTACTTCTGTAATCTTCAGACTCAGGGTCAAAGTGTGAATGACACAGCTTCTAAGCCATGGGTACACAGTAACAGTGTGCTGGCCTGGCTTAGTTCAGGATCTTGTCCACAGCATCCAAACTTTTTGGTGCAGGAGCTGTCCTTACTCTGTACGCAGACTAGAGCTCAAATCAGCATGGAAAACCAGGAAAAACTTCAGTTCAAACAAAAGATATAAAGACATCTCACCTTCTGCATGTGAGCAACTCTGTTGACTTTAATGAAATTTAAAGATGACTTGAAAGGAGCAGGAGTTAGTCCTAAAATTCAAAAGCTGATGTCTTTTGTCATGAAAATAGTATCCTTCAGAAAACAATTGTGTAAATTTTAAACCAAGTATTTAATTCATTTTAATAAATCTAGGTGGTCCTGAAATGGTGAAATTTCATTCTATTTTATTCCTTGAAAGACGGGTGGTATCTGGAAGGATGGATTTGAAATATACTTTAAGTGATGTAAAACATACAGTGCTCCTTTCATGCAGATTCTTTTTCTCTGCAGGTTCCTTAACATTTATTAATTGTGTTAACGTGAAGTGGGGAACCCGTGTACAAGACGTTTTCACATATGCAAAAGTTATGGCTCTTATCTTGGTGATATCTGTTGGCCTTTACAAAATTGGTAAAGGTAAGAATAATTTTCATTTACTTAAATTCTTAAAAATGAACCATATATGAGTTTCAAAATCTGTGCAGGAAGATCAGACTGTTTAACACTTACATATGAAGTGTTGTTTATTCTGGAAAAAAATGTCTATCATAGGAAGATCAGAGGAACTTTATGGCTTGTTAAGCAATGGGGGTTTAATTATTCTTCTGTCCTTAGTGTGGCAAACCAACACACGCCAAGTTCTTCATTGCTTGGGCTGAAGAGCAAATAGCAGCTGAATTAACATCAGTTTAGTGCTAACTAGTTTAAAGTCAGCCTTGTTTCCCTGACTCATGCTTGTTAAAGGCTAATGTTGCTACTTGTCCTATGACAGGACAGCACAGCAGAAATTGCTGGATGCGTCCTTTGCATCACTTCTCACCCCCAGCTTTCCCTGCCCTGCCCATGGCAGAGAGCCACTGGAGTGCCCTGCGAGGGGAGAGGATCAGGAGGGAAGGAACTTCTCCTTTCCTTCATTGGTGAGAGCGCGTACTTGTTCCTAGAAACAAGGGAGAAGGCTGTAATAGTGCAGTCCTGTGATTCACTCTGGTATTGTAAGACATCACAGGACAGATGAGACACCTCCTATCATCAATAGCTGGACTGAACTGAATACACTGGAAGGCTGGAGACTAGTTTATTCCGGTGCTACCTCTGATCTTTGCATATGACAATAGATTTGCTTTTATTAGTTTGGGGCTCTGGTACAGTGAAGTCTCTTCCAACTCTAGCTCTGTTGCTTAGTTACTAAGGTTTCTCCATTTTCCTTTCCCATGAAATTCTTAAATAGCCATTGTATCTTTATTCAGTTGAAATAAAGATTGTTTCCCCTCTTCAGTTTAGGAATTGTCTTTTTCTCTTGCTGAAACTATCTTATAAAACCTAACAAGCATGCTTGCTTTTCCATGTTTGCTGGCCTTCTCCTTTCCCTGGCTGCAGTTGCATCACCTGTTATGCTGCAAAGCTACACCAGACTTTAAGAGAGCTTTTTTATTTAGCCATTGTCCGTGCATGTCAGTTGTCACTGGTTTGTTCAAGTCTAAAGAAACCTGAACAAACGAACCCAGTCCTAAAGGCAGGAACGTGAAGATGCAGAGGAAAAGCATTGCTTCAGGGCCACAGTTAAGTGAAGGAGTAGTTTCCCTCATAAAGCTGCTGCAGTTTTACAAAGGTGTGAGCCTGTGATGTCACCCCTATAGCAGTTTTGCCCTGTCCCCACAGTCACAAATTTACCCGTGCTTTCGAATCTCCTCCTTCAAAACTCCCAGCCCACTCACTGGTGTGCAGCTGCCACCATGCAGTTTGGCCCAGGGGCCGTTGCCTCTGCTCCTGCATCCGTATAGCCCACGTCAGTTCCTTTGCATTGCTCCATGGGGTGAGGGAGGGTGAAGGTGGAGAGGAAACATTACTGTGAGGAACACAAACTGCTGAGGGCTTTTACTGGCAGTAAAGGTCTCATCTGCTTTGTTTAAACAGAACCGAGCACTTAAATATAGAAAGGACCGGGAGGAGGAATAATGTAGACTTCTGGAGGAAGCTGTGATCAGGTCAATGCACTCTTTTAAACTCAGCAGCTGTTTTAACTAAAAGGACAGTGTCCTGGTTTCAGCTGGGATAGAGTTAACTGTCTTCCTAGTAGCTGGTGCAGTGCTATGTTTTGTGTTCAGTATGTGAAGAATGTTGATAACACACTGATGTTTTCAGTTGTTGCTCAGTAGTGTTTAGACTACAGTCAAGGATTTTTCAGCTTCTCATGCCCAGCCAGGGCACCTGACCCAAACTGGCCAACGGTGTATTCCATACCATGGGACGTCCCATCTAGTTTAGGAACTGGGAAGGGGGGGGGCAGGGAATCGCCGCTCGGGGACTGGCTGGGTGTCGGTTGGCGGGTGGTGAGCAATTGCCCTGCGCATCATTTGTACATTTCAATCCTTTTATTACTACTGCTGTCATTTTATTAGTGTTATC
The DNA here is from genome assembly GCF_964188355.1 of Buteo buteo. Classification (NCBI taxonomy): domain Eukaryota; kingdom Metazoa; phylum Chordata; class Aves; order Accipitriformes; family Accipitridae; genus Buteo; species Buteo buteo. Next base: position 50,685,747 of record NC_134173.1, read on the forward strand.
ATTATCATTATTAGTTTTTTCTTTTCTGTTCTATTAAACTGTTCTTATCTCAACCCAGGAGTTTTACTTCTTTTCCTGATTTTCTCCCCCATCCCACTGGGTGGGGGGGGAGTGAGTGAGCGGCTGCGTGGTGCTTAGTTGCTGGCTGGGGTTAAACCACGACAGGACAGTTATGACGTTTTAGCCCTGCCGTATTCCTTCTGGTGTGCTCAGATACGCCTCTTGTTTTAAAACACTGTGAATGTATCTGATTTTGAGTATGAGCTGTCTTTATTAAAAAAAGCTTTTCTTGGTCCTTTTGGATTTTTCATTTTCTCCCTTCCAGCCATTTTCTTCCCCAAAATGTGTGTACATCTTGTAGCTTCACTTTCCTTGGTTCAAACAGTCTCCTGGTAGTTACTGCTCTTCAAAGACTGAATTGCTTTTGTGGTATCTGTAAACTCCTTAGTTTAACCACAGGGTGAAATTGTTTCACTTTACAACAAAGACCTTACTTTCTTCCCTAATAGAGGTTTCAGCATGTTTCTGTCTTCCTTAATACTTAACCCACTTCCATTTATATTAGATAGTTGACTTTCCTTCTGCAAAGTCAGTAAGGCCTTTCTTCCCCTTTCCAGAATCACAGTGAAGGCTCACACAGTTTCGTTAACATTTCTCCTATTTTGCAGCATTCTGCAGGTTGTCATCTCAACCAATTGAGGTAAACTAGAGGAGAATTTTGAAAGGAAAGATTTTTTAAGTCTCCTCTCTTAATTTTGGGGAACACCTTTGTGGGGCAGAGCATCCCACTGAGAACCATGCCTCCAGGAGTTCCTCCTCCAGTGGCCACTAATTCATCTGGTGAAAACAAAAGCACAGATACAAGGAAGAAATATGAGACAGATTCAGGAACTGAATCTGGGTTTCCCAAGTGCCTCTGCCTGGCTGACAGGGCGTAGCATGACCTCAGTATGGCTCCTCCTTCTGTAGGCTAGGCAGTGATGCCAGGAGACAAGGACGCCGTGAATTTTGGTAGAACCACACAAGTCACATCCAAATACCAAACATGGGAAAATGTCTTCTGTTGTCTCCCTGTACAAGTGTAGCTGTCTGAACATCTGACTGAAACTTTCCCATTTGTCAAGTGAAAATATAAGCTGTTCACTTTTAGAAATAGTAATGAAACCTGGATGCAGTGGGGTTTTATTTCCTTTTGGGTAGCTGAGACTTTCAGTGTAGTGTCCTTCTACATCATAATCCTTGAAATGTAACAGGCAATCGGTCCCTTTGGTTTGTACAGGAGAAACAGAAAACCTGAGAGCTCCATTCAAGGGCTCAGCCACAAACCCAGGGATGATCGCGCTGGCTCTCTACTCTGCCCTCTTCTCCTACTCGGGATGGGACACACTCAACTACGTCACCGAGGAAATGCAGAATCCCGAGAGGTAAACATGTTCTTTTCCTTTGAATCGCTGAAGTGTCCTGGTAAGAGAGGTGATGGCAGGACAAGCCGCTCTGTATTTGTTTCTGACTGGGAATTAGTCAAATTGCTCTTAAATTGCTTCATATAAAAGACAGTATATAAAATTTACAGGTATAAATGTACATTTTTTTTCTCTAAAACTTGTGACAGACCCACAAGCAGTCAACTAAGCTGCTTATGGAATAGTTCCACCCATGGCTGCACGTTATTTTGTAACCCCATGATTACAAAATGATGGGTTACAAAAAGTGATGGAGGTATCCATTCACAAACGTTTGAATTTGGGAACAATCTTCTCTTTAAATATTCCTTATTTAAAGAACATGAAATAATTTTGCCGTTTTCCTTTTACAGGAATCTACCTCTTTCTATTGCAATTTCAATGCCTATTGTGACTATTATTTACTTGTTGACTAATATCGCATACTACGTAGTGTTGGACATGTCAGCTATCCTCACAAGTGATGCAGTGGCTGTGGTAAGTTGTATAAAATAATTAGAACACAAGTTACTGTATGGATGACACTGCAGAAGAGTCTCAGGTAGCATACTTCTTGGCAAAACAATTCAAATATTTCCATGCTGAAGGTTGTTGCTTTGTTTTAAACTTTGTTTTCATGTAACAGCACCAGTATATTAGAAGGTGCATATAAAGAGCATATCCAATAAATCTGCTCTTTTAAAATCCTCTTATATACTCTGTAAATCCTACTCCTAACAGTACTTCATTGTAGAAGATGCTTTGACAGGGCCAGACAGAGAAAAAGCTATGGGGATTCTGGGTGCTTTAAGAACCAAGGTTTTTTGCTATCATTCTGCTGTACAGTGTATGATGTTTAATGCTTCAGGATCACAGCAAAATTTTCAACACAAAAATGTGCAGTGAAATGCTTTTTAAATCCTTATCAATATTTTATACAAAAGTACAATTATTACTCATGGATTACTAATGTCAGAATTTGTCAGAATACATTGAAGTCAATACATTTTCTTCCATTATCTCATTGACTTGGTCTAGGCTTAGAAACTTTTTTTTAAATTCTTTTTTTTAATGTATCTCCATTTTTATTTTGATACTGATCAGTTTTTCCAAATTCTAATTTCCCAAGTTGTTATCGGGTGTCATAAGAAAGCATGGGCTATGGCAATATATTTGGGCTGGTGTGTTTTCATGAGAGTTTCTCAGGATTGTCCATACGCTTAAGGTAACAGGCATCACTATTATTTTCTTTTTCTGTTACAGACATTTGGCGGTGAAACCCTTAGTTATGCTAAGTGGATAATTCCTATAGCAGTGGCCATGTCTTGCTATAGTGGCTTAAACTCATCAATAATTGCAGCATCCAGGTACGAAATGTAAGATTTATTTTAAATAACTGAGAAGGAATTATTTATTATTAATCTGCATTCTTTACTACTACATCGTAAAAGTGACACAGTTAATTGTTGCCATGTCCAGTTGTTCATTTATGATGGAAGGATTGTTATGATCTGACATGTCTTCTCAAGATCAGCACCAATTGATAAACTAAAGCCACTTGAGAAGACAGCAGGATTTACAACACACTAATAAAAGAATTAATGCTGCCTTTGTCAGAAAGCAACAAGCTATTCCTTGGCTCACTGACTGGTTGAGTTTTCTTATTTCTTTTTTTTTAGGCTTTTTTACGTTGGAGCCAGGGAAGGACATCTCCCTGACAGTCTGAGCTTGATTCATGTAAAGTGCCTCACACCAGTCCCTGCTCTCCTCTTCAATGTAAGTGACAGCCCGGCCCCATGCCTGGCGGGGGGGGACAGCCAGGGGTTCGGGCCGGGGGAGTATAACACCTCGCCTCTGCCTGATGTTTCTCCCGGGCTCCTCCTGCGCTGGAGACATCTTCCTCAAATGCTCACAATTTCTAAAACTCATTAAGGGTGGTTTACGTTATTTTGTCTGGTGGGGTTTTTTTCAGGGGAAAGAGAATGGCTTGATTCACATTCATATGCTCTCTGAACAAGATTAGTGAGAAGTGCAATAGCATTACTTAGAAAACAGAGAATGGCTAAATATGTAACAGTATAGACAAGAGTTGTTTAAGTCTTTACGTGAGTTTTCAGAGTGTCACTGGAGAAGAATATGGCAGGAATATTTCTGAGACCCTGCCAGAGGCTTATTTTCTAGGACTCTAGTTATAACAGGAGTGACAAAGCACTTAAAATTAAATTCCTACCATTGGATGCCTATAGCCATATTGAGTTTTTCTCTTGCTGTCACTATACAAATGAATCTTGTGACACAAAGTCGAGGAACCATAAGGTATAGAATTAGTGCAAATGATCTTAATAAATAATCCATAAATCTAACAGATTAAAATAAGGGGGAGGATATGCACAAACAGAGAAGGTAGAATCATTCAAAAGCATTTCACTGCTGTTTATTTGAACGTGTATTTTATTTGGTGTCTTCCATTGCCCTGTGTTACATATGGTTTATAAATGGATTATTATGCCAGTCCTGTTTGACATCAAATGATTTACTACAATTTTTAATCTCATTATGAATATGCTTCTCAGAGGGATTCTTTTTGCACCAGTAAGATGAGCTATATTCCCTTAATACACCACCATTCACGTTTTTCACAGTGGAATTTCGTTCTGCTCATCTGTTAAGATAGACATTAAATTCCTGGTATTTTAGGTCTTTCCATGCAGGCAGTATAGCACACCTGCATACCACAGAATTTTCTCTAATGGTCTCAGTGTATGAGTGGACTGTGAGAGCCTCCAACAGTGAAACTAAATTAAGTTTGCTTTCAAACTGAAGCCAGCCAGAACAGCAGGGTAAGCCGCTGCCGATAGAAACCTTCTTAGCAGCCTTCACCATAGTGCAGCAGCGTCTGGGGCTCCTCATCTGGTCGTCTTAGGAGGGTTTCCTCCTCCTGCTGAAAAGTAACTTCTCAAACCCGACACCTCTTCAGCCAAATGTGGTGGTCTCATTGCTGTGTTTAAGGAAGAGATACCAGCACGTTTCACGTGGCATATTTGCAGATTTCTCAGAGTTTTAAGTACATCCTTCTTGCAAAGGCCCGATCTCGTAAGTCCAGACAAATATATTGGAAACAGGCTGGTTTATAACTTTACTACCTCTTTATTTTATAAGACATTTCTTTATTTTCACATTAAAAAGTCTTTGTTTTTATTACTTCTAGGGCTTAATGACTTTGCTTTATCTCCTTGTGGAAGATGTTTTCCTCCTTATTAATTACTACTGCTTCAACTACTGGCTCTTTGTGGGTCTGTCTATTGCAGGACTAATATATTTGAGATATACGCAGCCACGTAGACCACGGCCTATCAAAGTAAGTAAACAAGAGAGGAAACAAGCCCTAAAAGCCAGCTAATGCATGTGTTTGTGTGATCCTTAATACCACACCCATAACATTGCCAGTTATGTTATAGACTTATTTATCAGCCATAGAAATCCTTTCAACATACAAGGTAAGAAATGAAGCATCAACACCCATTTGAGTTGCCACAAGAACATCTGTTCTGGTACCTTTGCTATGAGGTTCAAATTATATTTACCATTTTGTTTTTCCTTTCATTCAACTTTATAACTATACTTATTTCAAAATAAAAAAGGAATAAATAAATGCCTGGGGTCCTTAGCCCATCCTGGAACAACCCCCATTTGTATTGTTCAGAGCAGACCTCAGTAGAGCTCCTGCAGAAGTCCAAAAGCTTGAATAATCAAATATATTTTGATTGTTCCTCCCACTGCATAGGGGTCATAGACAGTAACATGCAAGTTTAATGACAGACTGTAGAAAAGCATCTAGCTATCAGTTAGGAGAGGGAGACTGCACAGAAACAAAACGTGCCTAAAAATTGTTTCTAGTTTTAATCCAGTGATTATCCAGGAAGCAGGGACGGAAATGCACAGCTTCCCACAGGCACACAAAACCACACGCTGGCTCCCATTTCACTGTGCTCTGTTGGCTCCATGACCTGCATTTTGACTCTGCAGTGATGCAGTAAAAATTATGAGAAATCCAAATTAACACCCAATCTAAACATTTCTTCCTCATCACTCTCTCTTCCTAACCTCCTGCACAATTTTTACCAACACTTTTTTTTCCATCTAACTCTTACATTCTGATTATAAAAAACACATGGTTCAAACAAAAGCATAAAATATCCTAAGCATCTACTGATAGAAAACTTTCCAGTCTTCCAGAGCAGACGAAATTTTCCTGAAGAACGTTCACACTTCATTTCCAAAATCTGCCCCAAAATACATTGAAGATAGAGACTAAATCTTGCCTTATTGGCAGTTTTGCTACTGACTCTACTAAAGTAAGGATTACAGTCAGATTATAGATAATGACTGGTTAATTCCTATCAGCATTTGCCAGCTTAGTTAATGTCACAACTCCGCATACACTTTTTCCTTTTCTGAAATGTAGCAGTGGGTTTCCATTAACTTGCATTTTTAACCTTTATAAGGAAAAAGAAATATTTATACCAGTAAACTCCCAGGAGTTTCAGCTAGTATTCAAATGTCAGCTCCTGGACTGTTGAGAAGGCTCATCACTACAGCCAGTGAAAAATATTATAGTGAAAAATAAATCCATAAAGAGGTTATTGCAACTTTCCTTATTTGTGGTATGATATTTGTTAAGTGCCCAGGCACTTAGTTCTGTAGCATCAACATGGTAATTGAAAGTCTAGCTGAGTTAGTTCCTAGTCAAAACTACAATTAAAAATTTGCACTTGAAGTTAGAGGGAAAACTACCTGTTACTACTCAGTTTTAAGCACTGCTTTCAAAGATTGATTCCTTACTAATTGGAAAGGAATTGACCTTGTCCAGGCCTGAAAACAACAAAATGGTCAGATACTCAGATGTGTACCAAATAAGAGGTTCTCAGCGGCATACACAGAAGCTAGAAAATTGTACTGACTGTAGGCAGTCAAAAGATTCAGTTCATAGTAGTCATATAGTCAATAGCTGTATTTTTGTTATTGACATGTCTAACTTTAATCTGCAAAGCCTGACATTTTTTACAATAGAGTATTTACTGCATGTTTTAATAAATGTTGGATTTTTTTTTCTTTTCTCCATAGCTTAACCTCTTCTTCCCTATAGTATACTGTTTATGTTCCCTTTTCCTGGTCATAGTTCCTCTCTACAGCGACACAATCAATTCCCTTATTGGCGTTGGTATTGCCCTCTCAGGCATTCCTGCGTATTATTTGGGAGTCTATCTGCCATTTGATAAACGACCTAAATGTCTACAGTGGCTCTCTGGTAAGCAACATCATCTTGTCCTAGTCAGTGTGCCAAAATCTTGAATGCTTGTTCAGAAGAAAGAGTAATTTTTCCCAGAATCCTTTTTCTTTATGAAGTTTTGCTATGCTTTTATATATGGCATGTCTGAGATCATTTGCTTCACCACATGGTCCTGAAAACAAAACCATGCATACCTGTACAAAATAGTCTAATATGTGGATATAATATAGTCATCTAATATTTGTCGTGTTGAGCCATTTCAATACATCAGCTCAGTAAAAGCCATGTAGGATTGTGAAGACTGAATGTATGCAGTTTGATACTCTGGAAGGCGGAAATACCAGGACACCATTATTTCACTTTATGTCAAAGGAATCGAACATCTGAGTCAGAGGAGTCTGTGCATTTCTGTAAATTATGAAATAATGAATTATTGGCCTGAAAGGTAGTTTCCACTCCTCAAATTCAGGCAATCTTGAAAAGCAAAACTTTAATATTTTTATTCAGTTTGAACTCAGCTATCAATCTGACAATTCAAAGAAAATGTTGATGAAAGTCTGATTAAACAAGACTTTCTGTTAAATTATTAAGCTCCTTTTGCCTTTAGTGATTCATAACATGTGCTTAATCCAATTGATTAAGGTGTTTTAAGATTTTCCTAATATCTGTGTAGTGCTTTCAAATCCTCAAAATCTGTATATTTGCCTAAGATATATTATAACTTTGCCTCACACATTTTTGCTATGTATTACAGCTACAACAACAAAATATGTTCAGATGCTCTTCTACTGTGCTCTGTCCGACCTGGACATAGACATGGAACCTACAGCAGCTAAGAGTAAATAGAGTTGCCTTGACATTGAGAGTTATGCCTTGACATTTCCCGTCTGGAGCAATTTTTATCATCTGAAGTTCTCCTCATGTGTTCAGTTATACTAAAGCACTAACCACTGTACTATGCATCATTTTGATGTCTGTTAACTTGTGCTTGTTTTATGAACGACTCTATTTTACAGGATTTTTTTTTTTAATTCTGTTTGTTAATAGTGAGTTATCATGTAACACTTTGAAACTATAAAGCACTGTATGAACAAACATTTATTAGTAGATAAGTGCTAAAAATTAGATCAATTGCAAAATCATAATAAAAAGTATTAGGCCTAGTCACAATCCTAACAAATAACTTGATAAATATAACAAAAGACAAACCAAATATTTGCAAGATTCAAAACCTGAGTTGGGAAGTAGAAGCCACAGTGTACTTCTAAAAATGTAACTAAATTCTTAGCCAAAGTAAAAAATATATAATTCAAACTGGTAAACATGCTTTGAGTCAATGTAGTATTAGTGTTAAACTATTCTAATGCATAATTCCTGGCATACATAGTTTACCAAAAGGAGAAACCCAAAGTTTTCAGTCATTTAAATTCTGTGAGAAATTGTCATTTGACGATATCCCACATTCATTACCCTTTTGCGGAAGAGGTATTTTCAATGAATAAATTATATCATTGTAGCTGAAGTACTTTTGCTTTCCAGCAGAACAACCTGCTGTGGAGCACTGTAAGGAACTGAGTCATGTACCAGCTAGCATATATTCAGGGAAAACACTTCACCTTTTCATACTGTCCATTGCTTGCCTAGAAGTATCAAAGCTGTGACCCCATGAATCACACTAATTTTTTCCACAGTGGAATTTATTTAAGGAATTCACAAGGAGAAATCAAAATCGATGTTTACAAAATCCCTTGAGCCCCTGCCCAACCCTTCAGGCCTCGCCAGTTCCAGCTGGCAAGGTAACCTGCAGGTCTCCTACGGAGCATCCAGAGAGCCTCCAGCACCGGCTGCCGGGTCTTCAAGTCACGTCGGTGCCTGTTGCACAATACCCAGCACAGGCACGTGCACCGGACAAGTGCACCCACCCGGGGGTGCCATGAAAGAAAAGGGCAGTTCAGAACTAGGATCGTTCTCTTGAACATTAAGTTTTTCAGTGTGGCACGCAGGAATGTGCCACTAGTCCTAATTCTTAGTCTTCTGAAATGGAACAGATGATAATTGTCATTAAAAAAAAGCCATCAGCCTTGCAACCTAGACCATAAAAACAGCTGCTCCAGCTCTAATATGCTTTGTTGATATGTAGTACCATTTGTTATCCTTGTTGGCAAGTCGTACTTCCTTTCTGTAATTATATTTGAATATAACATACATTGTTTCTAATTTGAGTTTCATCAGTCCTATTCAATTAACCCCAATTAAGGTAATTTAATCTTATACAAGTCCCTGTAGCTTCTAGCATTATTGTCTTTTATTGATGTCTGCCCAGAGAAAGAGCAATGGAATAGGCAATCGTTGCTACTTAAACCTCTCTTTATTCCCTCCCCACATTGTGAAGTCATTTGCAGGATTGTGCCTTCGCGCATCTCCAACACAGCGTTTGCTGACAGGGCTCCTGTGAAACCTTCTATTTGCATCTCAATGCCATCTGCTGTGGCAGTTTCCTTTCAGCAGGGTTTTCTTTTGATACGAAGTATGAACAATAAAAATGCACTAAATTAAGGTAAACAAGAAGATGTTAGAGATGCATGTTTTGCTTTTTGGAAGCCACAGCTTTTGAGCAGTAAAATCACTTAAGTATCACAATCGCAAAACACGAAGAGGAAAGAAGACCTAGGGTGTAGTTTAGTTAGCCCAACTCAGAACATCCCACGTACTCTACACACACACAACACATGCCTCTATTACAGTATAGCACCATTTTGATCCTGCTCTACAGCTGTATGGAAATATTGTGTGTTTGCCCTGTCTCTTACAAAGCACTGGTTAACAACAGAGCCGCCATCCCAGACTGTATCAGGGCACAAAGAGAGTACAAACCCTACAAGTCATTACCAAAATAAACATGACAGTCTTTGCCTCCACAGAGTTCAAAGTCGTGCTTGGTGCTGAGCTATGTGTCACGCCGAGACAGCACTGTACCGTCCTCTGAAGTTTTTCCTTGCAGGACCAAAGTTCCTAAGTGATTTGAGACACCTGAGGTGACATCTCGGGTGATAACAGCAGGCACTACAGGTAGTGTAATAAGGGCTACAGACTAAGACCATTTCCATGGAGAATTCCAAGCTGAGAAATTTCTTTGTCTGTTTTTTTGCCAAAATCTGTTTTTGCAGGAATCTGTTAACTTTCCAGGCATGACGAAGCCTTTGTTTTCTTTCTTTCTGGACAGAAGGAAAGTAGTAGTCAGATGCAACGTTATAAATGTGAATAATGTTACTGAAATTCTCTATGGACATCGGAATCTCAGAAATGTTAATGTGTTTGTTGATTTTTCACTCCTTACAAATAATGCGTGTAAGTTATTGTCAAATATCTAAAGGAAGTCATAGAAGCTGAAATGTTTAAATAAACATTTGATCCTTGGTAAATGCTGTAGTTGTGTGGCTTTAAAGCATAAAAATAGTACTGTGAATGAAATTTGCCCTGCCTGACATCTCACAAGTCAGTTTGCCAGGAGAGCAATGAGACTCCAACTCTTATTTGTGTTCTCTGTAACACAACAAAATAAGCATTTATGGAAGGAAAAATTTCTAGTTACTCCAGGTGGGACTCTTTCTCACTGCAATTATGAGCAATTCTTTACCCAAACACTTTCTTGTTCTAAGAGTAAACACATTTTTTTTACATTATTCACAGATGCTCAATTATGCAGTCAAACAATAAACAGTTTTTACTTTTTCAGAGACTGTCGTGGCATCCAGGCTAAGTATCTCATCACTACATAACAAAATATTAGGAGGAGGCTGTTTGACATCTAGTTTGTCAGCTGGCATCTCTGTGGTGGAAGGGAAAGGGGTATGGGTAACACTGGAAGCTTGTGGAAGACGTAGCCCATGGCGGTGCAGGCTGCGCTGCAGTGCGTAATGGGAGCCTGGCAGGCTGCAGAGACAAGAGACCCTGGAGAACAGCCCATATGCAGAGCTCTGGAGGGGTCTTTCAGGGGCAAAAGCTGGGCCAATACAGTACTTGGGAGTCGTACTAGCTCTTCTTTAGGAATCAAGGAAATACAGGATTCTTGCTTTTTATGAAGAATCACAGTTCTTTGAATAAAAACGGGAGAATTGGTATCAGATTCCATTTCTGTGTCAACAAAGGAAAACAGAAGTTGGTGTTGACAGAGGAGAGACTATCAATCAGCCACAGAAAGTCTGAAGATGTCTGGGCTTTGCATGAGCCTGAAGAGCCGTAAGGGCTATTGTGTGCTCCCTGGCTATAAAGGTGAAGAAATACCTTCACACATTAGGTAGGTTGTGTCTACTGAAGTGTGAAACAACCTGAGAGATGCATGACCTGACACTGGCCAGGTCACAGCTCTGTTACAGGATGAAGTGCCTTTGGCGCATTTGTGACTTGAAACTGAAGACACTTCCTACATATCTTTTCTTGAAATTTACCTTCGTTGTGTAACAAGAACTTTAGAAGTAGTATTGCACAATCTTTTAATCTGTAGTACTAGATCTGTTAAGTCCCTGTTCTCTAGCTGATAAGCTACCAGGTTTTGTAAATCTTCCCCTTTTTTTCCTGCAGGATTGATTTTTGACTTATGAGGAGTGGCAGCCAAGCAACTATGTGAAGTGCTATAATTTTGCAAGTGGCTCAAAAGCTCTGAAATTAAAAAAAAAAAGAAAGGCGAATGAGGAAAATAAAATGCAAAGCTAAAAAAGATGCCACACAGTAAGGGGAGAATAACTTCTTTGTCTTGTATGGTAGGACCCTGGATTGTAACCACAAAAAATTAGAAGTACTTATTTAGAAGCACACTTTTAATGTAATGGATGTCACTGAAAAACATGAAAGATGCATGGGCTACTGAAATGTGTGGTTATTAGCTACCTAGAAAGGTCAGTATTAGAGTCAAAGGAAGGGACTGGAATTTGGTTTACCTGACCATAGTTTTGAAACAGGAGATGTCAACATTAAGGTAAATGATTGTAAGTCAATCCTCTTCTAACAGGAGGAATAAATGAGAATGAATTGGTTCATGGTACATTTCAATAAAAAAACACAGTAGAAATTAGTAGGCATTTAAAGAACTGGTCACCCAAAACATGCTCTCTGTCAAGTGATGGAACTGAATATACTTCAGCATACAAACAGTACAAAGATTAATTCAGCAATATATTTACATAGTGCTCAGAAACGTTCATTTCACATAGCCAAAAACAAGTGTGAGCCACACCTGCTGGGAGGAGGGCAAAGAGAGTTTAAACTGGAAAAAAAACCTGCTTGGGGCTGTTTAAGAACATTCTACCCACATGCAGAGACCAGAAAAAAAAGAAAGGAACATGCACTGCTTTAAAACTGTAATAAATCCTTCTTCTTTAGTGTCCTGGTTTCAGCTGGGATAGAATTAACTGTCTTCCTAGTAGCTGGTGCAGTGCTATGTTTTGTGTTCAGTATGTGAAGAATGTTGATAACACACTGATGTTTTCAGTTGTTGCTCAGTAGTGTTTAGACTATAGTCAAGGATTTTTCAGCTTCTCATGCCCAGCCAGGGCACCTGACCCAAACTGGCCAACGGTGTATTCCATACCATGTGACGTCCCATCTCGTTTAGGAACTGGGAAGTGGGGGGCAGGGATTCGCCGCTCAGGGACTGGCTGGGTGTCGGTCGGCGGGTGGTGAGCAATTGCCCTGCGCATCATTTGTACATTTCAATCCTTTTATTACTACTGCTGTCATTTTATTAGTGTTATCATTATCATTACTAGTTTTTTCTTTTCTGTTCTATTAAACTGTTCTTATCTCAACCCAGGAGTTTTACTTCTTTTCCTGATTTTCTCCCCCATCCCACTGGGTGGGGGGGGAGTGAGTGAACATCTGCATGGTGCTTAGTTGCTGGCTGGGGTTAAACCACAACATTTAGTGAGGAAGTGCAAAGACTCATTAAGAAATAGAAGACAGACAAATTTGATGGTAATGACCATAAGTTCAAGGACAAGTTGCTGAACGAGAGGCCTGACCGATTTGGATATGCTTCTACAATAGCACAAAAGAAGAATTTCAGAACCTGGTTGCAATGACACAGTAAATGCTTGGGTCAAAATATGCTTGTTATGATGATATTACCTTATTTCTGATTAGCCATTGCTCTTGCCCATACCACGCCATCACATAAGGAAACCTGCAAATTAAATTCAGCTTTCTCTTACTATCTTAGGACCTAGGTCCTGTTTGTCTCAGCGTGTGTGTGGTCATGGAAGAGGAATTTAAAATTTCCAGTGGAGTTACATTTGACTCCACAAAAGGGAGAACTCCTTTGCTTGATGCTCTCAGGAAAGAAAGAGAGCCCCTTGTTTTGAGACCTTCTGCTCAGAGCAGCAGAATCAAAGCCATGTGTATATTCCTGCTGACAGCAAAAGTCCTGAGAAGGACAGCCTTAGCTCCAGTGAGGAGTGTCAGCTACATATTCTGAATAATGCTGTACAACAGCCTACTGTAAATTCAAGTAAGGATGAGGTTAAAGTGCCTTTGTGTCTGTAGCAGAAGAAAGATTTTCTCATCTTGGCTGTTTCCTATATATAACAGTATGTATAAATACCTAATTCAAAAGGATGATGAACATCCTTTTCAAAACTTCCACATTAAGCATAAATAATAAACAAGCTAATAATAGCTAATAGATATTTAATTAGCTATTTTATGGAAATTTAAAAAAATGTTCTGTTTGAATGTCTGAGCAGTTCTCTATCCTCATACTTTCCTTTTTTCTTCTTCACCTTTTTCTCAGATAAAATTTGTGAAATCTCCAAGGCCCTCTGCTATTTCGTAGTAAAGAGCTATTTATAAAGACACCCTTTGGAAAACACAGTGCTTAGGTCAAATCACTTGCCTGTTAACCTCCTGCCAATATAATGTCAGTACATGGGCAGCTATAGCCTTTGTTCTATATATATATGTTATTTTTCCATATGAGTCTGTTGAATTCACTTCTGCTTTAACTGCCTTCTAGAGTAATGCCCTAGCTCTATCCACTTAGTGGAATAACAAACCATCCTTGCCTTTCATCTCAGTTTATGATATCCATCTGCTGCCAATAATTCTCTTGATACATTAAGGTACTCTGAATTAGCTCCTGCCAGTAATAGCTGCAAGTGAATAATATGCACAGAGCGGGCAAGATCTCTATAAGCAGTTGCCAGCAAAAGATAGCAGTGGAGAAGGGTATGCAGGTTTCATATTCCTTTCTTCATTTTCCTTATTTTTCTCTCAGGCAGAGCACCTGTATTATTTGTAGTGCTTGCTACAAATCCAGACGGTAAAGAGATGTATATTGGCCTACTGACCTCCCTCCATAGACCTCAGCTATTCATTCTTCAAAATGTGTTAAGCAGTAGAAGACTTGACAGCGTTCCCACTTTCCATTCATGCCCTCGTTTGTCAGCTGTGCAGAGTTTCTGAGCCCCATTAGGTTGCTCGCTAGGTTTGGCTAACAGCATGGTGGCACTTAGGTCGTTTACCATAGTATCACCTTACACCCTTGCATGGCACAAGCTTTGCCTCTTCCTTTTTCTGTGGAACACACGTTTAGGCAGGACTGTTTGGACCCACTGCATCTGAGGAGGAAGTTACTGATGCTGAAGCAATTCCGATTGACCCAAAATGTAACTCCTCACCTTCTGATGACTATGGCTGCCAGGAGGACATCAGTCCTGGCTTCAGATATTATATTGGCTCCTACTTAGCAACAGATGCCAGTGAGCATGATTTATTCCTAATATTCACTGTAACTAATAAGTCAAATCCCAGATATACTAAATATTGAATTGAGACCTTCAAGTCACTAAGGTGTTTCTGCTTTTCTGGGACAGTGCAGATTACCAGACTTCATCTGTGCTTTTGTACAAGTGAAGTGATGTAACTTTCTAAGAGCTTTGAGGCCTTTTGGAGAGTAAGGTTTATTCAGTAATCTATATAATCTATATAATCCAATTCTTCTTCCAGGTAAGAATTTGGCTGTACAACAAACATTCAGAGACCATTGGACCACTGTCAGGGTCTGACCAGCCTTAGATGTTGCTGTAAACCCCTCTTTTGGGGGGTCTCAGGAGCAGCAAAGAATGAGGAGAAGTGAGGAGATAAAAACTCTCTAGAATAAAAAGAATGAAGACGTTTATTCTGTTCAGCAAACAGCAATTATTTTCTTCCACAATAAAATGCTAAATGAAGAAAATCAACCGAGTACCTTGCACACTCAAGGAATAGGTTTATTTCTCCACAAGACAGGACACTAGAAATCAGGAGAGACTGAACTGCCCAGGAGAGGTTCAGGCAGAAATGTGATTGTGATTTTATCCCCTCTACTCTGTTAGACTGACTTGTCCTCCTACGATTTATCAAGACAAACTAGGTAAACATTCTGACTTTGAATGCAGGAAACATTTACTTTTACAAACAGCTTTACAAGTAATCTAGCTTCTGCCTGGGGACTAGTAATGTAGTAAACGACTGCCAAAATAGCTTTAAACTGTGGGAGTGTGGGGCAGAGAAAAGTATCCAGGAAACTATTTCTTTTTGCTTTAAGGCATTTCATGAGCTGACTACATGAAGTGTCTGGTTTAGTGAGTAATTATGAGACACATACTACCATATCATTGGGTGCAACCTGCAAATAGCAGCATAAAGCTTGCTAAAAAGCCATGCTGGCTTTACAGGAACTATTCCAGCCTTCTTCAGCCATGCATACTCTGAAAGTAACACTATTTTAAGATAGGGGTGAACAGTGTTAACTCATTCTCACATATCAATTTGGCAAGACTTGGTCTGACCAATTCACAGTGGATGAAAAGTATTACAGTCAATGGAGATGTATAATTAACATTACCTGAGGATATAGCCATCTTTCCTTTTTTTTATTTTACAAACAAAATGGGCATTTTTCATAAGTCTTTCTGTGTTTATTAACTTACTTTCTAATGGACAGTAATAAAAGGAGAGTAAACAGTCCAGCACCTCTCTCAGAGAGCTTGGGCTTTTCTTACAGGCTGAGTGAATCTGTCACTGGTCTGTCACTCTGCCCAGTTCCACAGTCCTACCACCACGTTGGGACTGAAAGTGCTGGTGCTCTCTGACATGTCAGACATCTCAGGGAAGTGGACTGAGTTTGCTCAGTCGTGTCTTGATATTTTTAAGATTTTTTTGTCGCTTTTTTCCTAGTTCCCAAATCTCCCCTCATTTCCTAGGAATATAGACTGAGCAAGCTTTCCAGCAAGCCCATCAACACCAGTCAAGCTGTTGATCAGATCAAAATCCCTGCTAATTGTCACGCCTTTACATCCTAAGTGATGTTACACTTAAATTAAATGAGCATAGCTGGATCCAAAAGAAAGGGGTTCATAAAAAGTATATGAGCACAGCTACATACTGCAGCATTGAATGACTTTTAGTGGCTCCTCAAACAGGCCATGCTGAACTCTCCAAGAAGGCTCTAACAAACTTTCCTGTATGTCTTGGATGCCCTGAGATGTGCATAGGGAGAGCTAGGTGCCTGTGCACCAGGAGCTTCTGTGATTACCAGCCTAAAGAGGGGCAAGTAAAGGCCTGCCACATAAAACTATGCAAAGCCACATTTTAAAGGTTACAGGAGCAAACCTATTTATTTTCTATTTTTATGGACAGATTTCCACTTCCAAATGCCAATCTGATTTTATGTATGGTCTAGATATGCCACTGAAAGCTGTGTCATACTTTACCTAACAAAAAAAAGAAACATAATAACTCTGTTTTCAGGGCAGAATGAGGCATGAAGTGAAAAGGGAAGAGAAACAACATAGAGGGGATGCTGGGATTTGCCAAAGAGTTTTATGACGGTTTGCTTGGAGACTCTTCAATATGCCTAGAAATCAATCCCAGTAAGTCAAGTTTTCTGATGGGGGTTTCTCAGAGATACAGTCCACCATAGAGAAACTGTTCCTGGATTTCAGTTATTTTCTTGCTTTCCCTTCTCCTCAAGCCCTTGTCTCTTTATGTTATACATATTATACTTCCACTGCAAACAACATGCAAAAAGGCTGAGGGCACAGCCTTAGGTACTGGCTTCAATTTAATTTTCACCAGTTACATCATGGGATTCACCTTTCTCAAAGGAGAAAGAGGGTCTTTGCTCATGAGCTAGCATGGCTCATTGACAGGGTTTTAAACTAGACTTCAGGGGGGGAGGGGGATAATATTAGCCTTGCTTGTGACAAGCTGTGGCATGATACACTGAAGTTAGAGGGACAGGGTGCTAGCAAAGGCCCTCAGCTTGTTGCTCGGAGCTGTGCTGGGTACACTGGAAAACACATGAAGCCTTACAGAGATGAGCCGGGTGCTTCTAAGGTAGTAGGAGCCAACAGAGAAACACCTGTGAAATATCTCAAAGGAATTAAGGTCTGTTACTCTAGGAAGTTGACACAGCCAACAGCCCAGCTGAAGTGCCTCTGCACTAATGCACACACCATGGGCAACAAACAGGAGAAAGTGGAAGCCACTATGCTGCTAGAAATCTATGACCTAGTTGCCATTACTGAAACTTGGGACGAATCCAATGACTGGAGGATGTTCAGAAGAGACAGGCAAGGAGGGACGGGCAGAGGGGTTGCCCTCTACATCGAGAAATGGATATAGTGAAGAGCTGTCTCTGAAGAATAGACACAAGCAGGTTGAAAGCTTATGGGTAGGAATTAGAGACCGAGGCAACAAAGGGAACCTTGTGGTTGGTGTCTACTACAGGCCTCCTGATCAAAAGGAGCCTATTGGCAAAGCCTTCTTACTCCAGCCACAGGAGGCATCACACTCGCAGGTTCTCGTCCTGCTGGTGGACTTCAACCACCCCGACATCTGCTGGAAAAGTAGCACGGCGAGCTGTAGGCAATCCAGGAGACGCCTGGAGTGCATTGAGGATAACTTCTTAGACAGCCCTACCAGAGGGGATGCGATACTGGGCCTGATAGTCACCAACGCAGGTGAGCTAACTGGGGATGTCAAGACTGGAGGCACTGGGCTGCAGTGATCATGCACTGGTGGAGTTCACAGTCCTGAGGGGTACGGGTCAGGTGAAGAGTAAAGTCAGCACCCTGAATTTGAGGAAAGCAAAATTCCAGCTGTTCAAGGAGTTAGTCAAGAGGAACCCCTGGAAAATGCCCTCAGGGACAAAGGAACAGAAGAGAGCTGGAAGATCTTTAAGGACACTTTCCATAGAGCACAAGAGCTCTCGATCCCCACGTGTAAGAAATCAGGAAAGGAAGGCAAGAGACCGGCATGGCTGGGTCAAGACCTGCTGGTCAAACTAAAGGGCAAGAAGGAAATCCACAGGCAGTGGAAGCAGGGACAGGTATCCTGGGAAGAGTATAGGGACGCTGCCCAGGTGTGTAGGGATGGGGTCAGGAAGGCCAAGGCGCGGCTGGAGCTGAACTCGGCAAGGGATGCAAAGAATAATAAGAAGGGCTTCCACAGGTCTGTCAGCCAGAAAAGGAAGGTCAAAGAAACTGTACCGCCTGATGAACAAGCCTGGCAAACTGGTAACAATGGACAAGGAGAAGGCTGAGGTAGTCAACAACCTTTTTGCCTCAGTCTTCACGGGTAACCTCTCTTCCCACGCCTCTCGACTGGGTGGACCACAACACAGGGACTGGAGGAGCAAAGTCCCTCCCACTGTAAGAGAAGATCAGGTTTGTGACCGCCTGAGGAACCTGAACATACACAAGTGTATGGGACCTCACGAGATGCACCCCAGAGCCCTGAGGGAATTGGCTGATGTAGTTGCCAAGCCACTCTCCACGATATCTGAAAAGTTGTGGCAGTCAGGTGAAGTCCCTGATGACTGGAAAAAAGGAAACATTGCACCTGTTTTTAAAAAAGGGCCAAAAGGAGGACCCTGGGAACTACCGACCTGTCAGCCTCACCTCTGTGCATGTGAAGATCATGGAACAGATCCTCCTAGAAGCTATGCTAAGGCACATGGAGGACAGGCAGGTGATCCAAGACAGCCAGCGTGGCTTCTCCAAGGGCAAGCCTTGCCTCACCAACCTAGTGGCCTTCTATGATGGAGCGACTACATCAGTGGACAAGGGAAAAGCTACAGATCTTGTCTATCTGGAAGTCTGTAAGGCCTTTGACACATGCCCCACAACATCCTTCTCTCTAAACTGGAGAGAGATGCATTCGGTGGATGGACTGTTTGGCGGATGAGGAATTGGTGGGATGGCTGCATCCAGAGGACAGTGGTCAACAGCTCAATGTCCGGATGGAGATCAGTGACAAGTGGTGTCCCTCAGGGGTTCGTATTGGGACCAGCACTGTTTAATATCTTCATCAATGACATAGACAGTAGGATCGAGTGCACCTTCAGCAAGTTTGTGGACGACACCAAGCTGTGTGGTGCAGTTGACACGCCTGAGGGATGGGATGCCATCCAGAGGGACGTGGACAAGCTTGAGAATTGGGTCCATGTGAACCTCATGAGGTTCCACAAGGCCAAGTCCAAGGTCCTGCACCTTGGTTGGGGAAATCCCTGGTATCAGTGCAGGCTGGAGGATGAAGGGACTGCGAGCAGCCCTCTGGAGAAGGACTTGGGGGTACTGGTGAATGAAAAGCTGGACATGAGCCAGCAATGTGCGCTCACAGCCCAGAAAGCCAACCGTGTCATGGGCTGCATCAGAAGAAGCGTGGCCAGCAGGTCGAGGGAGGTGATTCTGCCCCTCTGCTCGGCTCTGGTGAGACCCCACCTGGAGTCCTGCATCCAGCTTTGGAGTCCTCAGCACAGGAAGGACATGGACCTGTTGGAGCAGGTCCAGAGGAGGGCCACAAAAATGATCAGAGGGATGAAACACCTCTCCTTTGAGGAAAGGCTGAGAAAGTTGGGGTTGTTTAGCCTGGAGAAGAAAAGGCTCTGGGAAGACCTTATTGCAGCCTTTCAATATTTAAAGAGGGCCTGTAAGAAAGATGGGGACAGACTTTTTAATAGGGCCTGTAGTGATAGGACAAGAGGTAATGGTTTTAAACTAAAAGTGTGTAGATTCAGACTAGATAAAAGGAAGACCTTTTTTACAATGAGGGTGGTGGAACACTGGAACAGGTTGCCCAGAGGGGTGGTAGATGCCCCCATCCCTGGAAAAGTTCAAGGTCAGTTTGGATGGGGCTCTGAGCAACCTGATCTAGTTGAAGATGTCCTTACTCATTGCAGGGGGGTTGGACTAGATGACCTTTAAAAGTCCCTTCCAACCCAAACTACTCTATGATTCTATGATACACCTACATAGCCTTTCTTGCATAAGCCCTTTCATGGGCTTAGCCAGTTGTGCATGTCTGTGTTTCATTTAAGGCTGAGTTTTCATCCAGCTCAAGCACACTCAAGTCACTGTAGGTGGCTTTGATTTTGGGGGATCTGAGATGTAACCTGTGCAATGACAAGCAATTTATCTACCTCTTTCTAAGTCTCAGCTCTTTAAAATGATGGTAACAGAAGTTCTTCACAGCAAGATTGTTCAAGCAAATACATTAAAAATAGGATGATGCTTAAGTACTTCAATAATAAGACTTTAATATGTACATTTTTTAGAGCTGCACAGTGTGTAATACATCAGCCAGACTTTTCTAAACCTTCATGTAATATTAAGGATATAGCTTTGCATTAATATTTCCGGTTGCTGTCAGCTGCATTATGGAAAGGCTGTGAATTCCCCTTTGTTTCAAAAGGTTTTTAGGATAGTAGAGGTCCTATTTCACACTGCTGAGTGTTTCTAGAAGGAATATGGGGGCTCGGATACCTACAAAGGCAGCTGTAATTCAGTACACACCCTTTTGGTACCCATGCTGCTTCTCCTGTCGCTATGGAGAAAGACGTGAAAAGATCTTTCTCAGTACAGAGACTAACATAGCACTTAAAAAAAACAGTCCTGGACCCAAAGCCTTTCCCATTTTGAGGACATTCTGGCATCAAGTGCCCAGGCGATGCAGGGCGAGATCTGGGGAGAAGGCTGCTCCTCTGCAAGACGATGCTGCACTGCCGTGGCGGGGCTGCGACCGTGAAGGGGAACCCAGGGCTGGGCGCAGGAGCAATATGGGGTGAGGGGGGGGGACGCGCCCTGCACTCCCCTCTGTGTCCCCCCCACACCCCGCATTGCCCCCATGCCCGGGTGGGCTGCTTCCCCATGCACCACTGCCCACAGCACTTGGGAGCATCCTTGGCCCCTCGCCTTGCTTTCACTAGACATCAACAAAGTTTCCCTAATTACACTCCTCGCCTATTTCTTGGACAGGGATTTGGTTGGGGGCAGGGAGGGGTTAAACATCATCAGTTTACACCAGCTGCCATCATTGCAGTCCTACAATTTCTCAGAGCTCTGCGAAAATGCCAGCATTGCCATCTGGTACCTCCCATGCCATAGGTTTTACGTCCTGTTGACATCTGTAGCATTTCTAAAACAACCTACCACTGTATTATTTAAATTCCAGGTTAGAGAGAGGATGGGGATTGACAGCAGTTCTGTTTGGGAAGATGTATCAGCACAGGCTAAGGTGGGGTAAGACAGCCTCCTGAACACAGCACAGGCAATCCATTTCTGCTGATGGTTCAGAGCAGGGTGCTTTTGCAAGATCAGGTCCCTAGAAACAGGACCTAGGGCAAAAGTTTGTGACAGTGAGTCACCTTCATGCCTCCAACACCCTGGGCTCAAGCAGCGCTGGTTTTCAGTTGCCCTATGGCTCTATCACATTGCTTTAACAGAATTAGCAAGGTTGTAACGTAGGCATGGTGATTAGGAAATAATCAGCTGGGAATGATTTCTCTGTGTGAAGTAGGGCCAGGATATACATTTCTCAGGCCTAAGTGCACTGTAGGGCACTGTCAGAGAACTGCTGTGCTCCGGCTGATCACAGGCACCACAGCGGTCCTGCGGTGCCACAAGCATCTGAGGATAAAGGACAACAGCTTGAGGAGAGCTGAAGATGATAGCTGGGTAGACCAGGCAGCAGCCACGCTGAGGATCTGAAGGTGTGCACAAGGAGCCTTCTGCACAAATGGGACAGACACTCAGCATCTGACAACCAGCACAGGAATATCCACACTCTGACATCTACTGGGATATAAATGATCATAATTAAGTAACTCCTGCTTTGATAGACTGGAGGCTGATGGTCCTTAAGTGGTGTGAGCTAAGTGCCTGTGCTGTTCAGCTCTGAGAGGGTCAGCAGGGCTGGCCAGTGCCTCTGGGGGACAAGGGAGGACAGCAGCACTTCGCTGCCGGTATTGCCTTAACATTGTTCAAAAGTCAGAAATCAGGCTTTCAAATTAATAAACCTAAAAAAACCCCACGAGATCTAAAATAGCAGTGTTGAATTCTTTTCTGTCAGGCCTTTTAGTTTCTCGGTTTGTACTTTAGTCACATTTCAAACCTTCCTCTTCAATAATGAGGCACAGAAATGGTATTTGTCTGGGTAGGTTTGTTCTTTTATTAGTTACTTTTTGGTTTTAAAAGGAGAGAGTACTACAGAATCAAAAGGTTCAAGTTTGGGGTCTAACCAAAAACATGGAACAGTTTAAAGTGAGAAATACAATTAACAGATTTTAACAATTACTTTCATTATGAAAGTCAGAATGGAAGGCAATCAGAGTGCAGCTGTGGTCATCCTGCAGCTTCCAGGTCTGGCTGATGGGCCACTTCTGGCTGCACCTTCTCAGCACTGCCCCTCACCTCCTCATTAAAGTCCTTCCAGACATTGTCACAGGAGTGCAGAGGGCCAACAGTAAATGAGCTGATGTGACACCAGGGAAGAAATCAGCAATGGGTGTGCAAGGATAACATCAATCTTCCTGCAACAGCCACACTAGCAGAAAACACACAAATATTTAAGAAAGCCATATACCTGTTTTTTTCCTGTCTCTCTTCGTATACCAACAGTTTACTCCTTCTTTTCAATTTCTTTCCCTTGCCTTTTTTCCCTACTCTTCCTTTTTTTACCATTTCACTGCCACAACTAGATTCACTTGAGAATAATTTACTTTATACAACAGTATTAAGGGCAGCAATTTCTTTTCATCACCTCCTTTTTCCCCTCCTCCCCCTCAAAATTTGCTTTAATGACTTGTCCTAATTAAGTTTGAACAAATTCTTTATTATGTTCCCAGATTTTCTGTGGTGTGATCACTTAACCTGCAAATTATAATTGCAGGTTTGGTACCCACGCAGACTGATTATTATAATTGGTACCTGCTATGTTCCTTTTAGTTTTCATTATAGCTTTACAGTCAAGAAAGCTAAGACAGTTCCATTTTAGGAATAAACAGGATACACTGCCCTAAAAGAACCATGTTTGTGTTCCAAATCCATATTGCTTTCATGTAATTTCTTTAACTTTTAAAAAGAGAACCTGCTGAGTAGTATCTGGTAAGTGTTTAAGAATTAGACCACAGTTTAAAATAAAACTGGTACTTCTGAGCATATTAGAAATGGATCAAAAATCAAACCAATGTTTGTGGGGCGAAAATGAGTTATTCTAGCTGAAAATCTGACCAAAGTTATTTTCAAGAGGCAGCTCTGCCTAATCATTGCATTAGTAAATCTAGTCCTCTCCACTGAAAAGATGAGTGAGGGATGGTGCAGGCCTCCTTGCAGTAACTTAACTTTCTTGCACCGTTCCATATAATGAGAAGAGCCATTTGAGACCTGAGCTAATGACTTCATAGGAATGCCCTGCAATGCAGGTAAAATTCAAACCCAATTGATCTGAGTTTGGTCTACAAAGGAAAGGATGAGCAGAAAAGTGAAAGAAGGCTCTAGAACAGTCAAAATAGGCTCCAAAAGCCTGTGGTTTGTCTTTAGGGAAGTGCATAAATCCTGGATATGGATGTAAGCTTCTTGCCCCTGCAAGGATGGTTGGCAAACACCATTAAAAACTGCCACTTCTTTTTTAGAAAAATCATACTTCTGTAAAAAGTTTCAGACATGAAAAATAAATCTAGTAATCTTCACAGAACTTGGCTTAAGTTTAATTGGTGACCATTTAAGATTATTTTTTTTCTTTCATTCACTCTGAACTCAGGTAAAAGGGTTGAAGAAAAGTTACTGAATTAGAAAATTATTTTAAGCTGTGATATTTTTTAATTACCAGCACATCACTGATGCTGGATAAAAATAGAACCACATTTTCATCTGCTATAAATGGCTGAAGTTAATACAAACTGACACTGCTCTATTGCCACTTAATAGTCTGTATAACCAAGACATGAGGAAGTAATTTACAACATTTTTTATTTTTGTCTTTGATTGCTTGTAGTACCTCTTGTGCATTTAACATTTTGTTCCCAATAGCACCCAGAAACCAGCTTAAAAGTTTTAAAAGTTATTGACTTAGTGTCTGTACCTATAGTCCTTTACTGACCTAGGTCAATAGTCAGTAGACTTTTTGCTCTGATTTAATTCCAAACTTTTTTCCTTACCAGACCTAGCCTGACAATTTTGCTCTGCATTCTCATTCCTGAGAGTATGTCTGTATTTTATATTTCTGTCTGTATTCACTCCTGTGAAGTGCAGACTTGCCAATGGAACGGAGATTTGCAAAGGTCTCCTACAGCCTTCACCCACACATCATTTCCAGCAGCAGGACTCTCGTAGTTCTGTGCAGGCTTGAGTCATGTGGGGCTTTTCCTGCATAATGCTGTTGAGAAAGGCAGTTAATCTTACTGGTGAAATAGTTCTTGGTACCAGCACTAGCTCTGCCCTATGGCCATTTTATGTGGTGTATTCCCAGGTTAGTACAACTTTCTCAGTGCAGTCATAACAGGGACATTCTGCAACTCATCCAGCAGAGTCCAGCAAAGCAGTACTATTTTCTCCCTTCCACATTTCCTTTTCTCTCCAGCTATTGTCCTCCCTTCCTAGGGAGCTTGCAAGGAAAATTCTTTACCTGTTCTTCCTTCCATTCCCTTTCTGGCTTGCTAATTCCTCCTTGCTACTGCCCTGATGATTGCCAGCTAGCACACTGTTCTCTCTCCTTTTCAGCCTTCCTCCTCCTTTTCACCCAGTCTTGTTTATAAGCTCTGTGGGATATGGAAGTCTCCTGTTAAGTGTTTGCACAACATATTGCACTTGTGATTGCTGATAGTTGTTGCAAGGCTATTGTTTATAATGCATGCAGTCATCCTAAGCTATTTGCAAGGTCAAAATTTCCCTATTTTATTGCATATTCACAAACTTTCAGCTAGAAAGCATCCCTGACTGTTGTTACCATGGCTTCACATCACGGAAATAACAAATCACCCCAATGGAGCAAACTGTTTCCACTGGTTACTATGCTACTTTGAAAGGATAGAGACCCTGTTGCATCACACAATATGTCTGGATTAATTTAAAGCTGTAGCAGTATAGCCACTGCCAAGCCTTTCACAATGGGTAACATGCTAAAATAATAAAAATTAGAGTGGGGTGTGAGGTCTGCTGAAAAGTTTATCATAGTTGTTGTTACCTAAGGGGCACCCAGGTTCCAAGAACAGAAAACCTTCAGTGATGCTGGGGAGGAGGCTTTCCCACAACCACTGGCACAGAGCGGAAAGTTCCCTTTGTAACCCAGGGAGGGCCACTGCTGGGACCAGATGAAAGGCAAGCGATGGCAGCCTGGAGAGGGCCAGGTGGGGAAAGCCCAGCCGCCAGCAGAGAAGGAGACCCTGGTCTAGCAGGTCCCCATGAGTGAGCCACATGGCTGTATCAGCTCTTGTTGGAAATGGGTGGCCACCCCAGTACACATGAGAGTGTTCAGAACAGGTCTACACCCTAAGAAGAGCCATGTTATTTAAAATGAATTAAAATACAAATCAATGAAGGCAGACTTGTGCCAACAAATGGTAAAAAATGGCTGAGAAAGGCCTGATATCCACACGTCTACAAAACAGTTTCCTTCAGGAAGAAGTAGGCTGCTAGGTCATGGAGCTTGGTTTACTGATTGTATTGACACTGGCTTACTCAACTAATTAAAATCCTCATTAGTGATCTTAACTGAAAATCTGCTATTTTCAGGTCAGGCTTCTGCCTGCGTTCATTTGTCTGATCCTGGGGTTAAAGCGCAGGGACTCAGCAGCAGAAAATAGCTTTTCCCAGCTACCTCACCCTCTTCTGGTGCGTCCTTGATGAGAGACGTGATCTGTTTGACTTTCTTTGCCAGGTTGTAAATCTGAAGGGAAGAACTTCCCACTTGTCAGGCACACAGAAGCTAATTTTCTCATATTTGAAAAATAAGTGTCAGAGAAAAAGGGATTAGTTTTATTTATTCAACTATTGACATAAGTCTGAGCAGTTTGTGAGCATAAACAGGGTGACTGGGTAAGTACCCAGAAGGCTTTGTGTTGCGATAGATTTTAAGCTGTATACACACAAGTGATAACAGCGCTCTAAAACACATGACTGAGGTATCTGGCAATAATACTGTTGTGTGCAGGCAATACAGACTTGCCCAATTGAAAAAGGAGAGTGGAGGACTTGCACATGGAGGTGTACGGGACTGTATATGAATACTGTTAGAAGTCAAGCACTGAGTCATCAGCTTCCCCTAAATCACACTGATCAAGTAAGTTTTTCATGGCTTGCTGTCTTTAAAGGTCCGAACACCCTTGTGTTCTTCAGATAATCGGTTCACAGTATTGTGTTTCTGCAGTGCACTTCAGGATTTCTGCCTTTAAAGAGGTTTTTCTGAGCCACGTTTACTAAATACAACTGCTGAGATTCATGCTGATTGAAATAGATGATTCTCTGTCAAATACACTGAATGTGCCTACTTAAAACAGAAATGGTACATTAGAGTGTATGCCATCTACCTCCTCCCCATTCTTTTATGAACAGAGTTTAGGCTGGGACTAAGAATATTTGATAAATGTGTTTCTGCAGTGAAAACCTTACCCTGTTATCTCATCACCAAGGATGTTTTGTGGTTTGTTTGACCCATGTTTGAATATGTTTAATCCGTAGTTGCAAACACGAAAAACAAAATAGTGAAGAAATCTTCCCTTCTTTTTTAATTACTATATGGCTATAATGTATGACATCTCTTTAAACACTGCTGACTAATATTCTATTTTCTAATTAAGAATTATTATCAATTCCCCTTTTTAATAAAGGGAAAGTGCTAGTGTAAATTGTACTTTTATAGTAAATAGCTTTTTAGATGTTGCATTACTGGAGAATAATTGTATAGTACTCTCAGCTAACGGCAAAACTACATGTTTTCTATTGCTTTCTAAACATGGAAGAAAAGCTCTTTTCCAGATTACTGTCCTAGTTTCAGCTGGGATAGAGTTAATTGTCTTCCTAGTAGCTGGTACAGTGCTATGTTTTGAGTTCAGTATGCCAAGAATGTTGATAACACTGATGTTTTCAGTGGATGCTAAGTAGAGTTTAGACTAAAGTCAAGGATTTTTCAGCTTCTCATGCCCAGCCAGCAAGAAAGCTGGAGGAGCACAAGAAGTTGGCACAGGACACAGCCAGGGCACCTGACCCAAACTGGCCAACGGTGTATTCCATACCATGGGACGTCCCATCTAGTTTAGGAACTGGGAAGTGGGGGCGGGGAATCGCCGCTCGGGGACTAACTGGGTGTCAATCGGTGGGTGGTGAGCAATTGCACTGCACATCATTTGTACATTCCAATCCTTTTATTATTGCTGTTGTCACTTTATTAGTGTTATCATTATCATTATTAGTTTCTTCTTTTCTGTTCTATTAAACTGTTCCTATCTCAACCCATGAGTTTTATTTCTTTTCCCGATTTTCTCCCCCATCCCACTGGGTCGGGGGGGGGGGCAAGTGAGAGGTTGCGTGGTGCTTAGTTGCTGGCTGGGGTTAAACCACAAATCTGAATATTTTATAACTCTATATGGGTCATCTGGAATTAAACCTTTTTTAATATATCTCAGGTAGGCTATAATCACCCAGACATATTCTGAATCATGATATCAGAGCCCAAAGAGAAATATCAGTAGGGGAGGGGGATGGAAAAAAGCCCTGAGTGAATAGAATATGTACTTTGTCACTAAGCTAAATGATGTATTAGAAAAATTATTTGCAAAAGAACAAGTGTTTCTTCAGTCAAATATTTGTATTTCCTTATATAATATTTCAACAGTCCTAAGTGATAACATTAAATTTTAAAAGCTGCATGGTAGCATTAAAAATGCCTATATTCTATTTTATTTTCCT
Source organism: Buteo buteo (assembly GCF_964188355.1). NCBI lineage: Eukaryota > Metazoa > Chordata > Aves > Accipitriformes > Accipitridae > Buteo > Buteo buteo. The sequence continues at coordinate 50,713,694 of NC_134173.1, forward strand.
TACTGAGTATTTTCTACCCATAAACCCTAGATAAGAAACATCAGTAGAGCTGCATCAATCAAGCCAGGGTTGTCAAAGGGGCTGAGTCGCTGGCCAATGTAACTGTACCGGCCATTTCATTACATCAGTGCGAGGTAAAGCCTTGCCAGTGCCGCGGTGCTCTGGGGCCAGCAACTACTGCATGCCCCAGCTTGCAAGGGAAGCCATTCCTCCACTCTCAGCCAAACCCTCAGCAGAAACATCCCCGTGTTGCCCTGGGAAGGTCCATCTCAAAGCTTTAGGGCACGGTGGTGACTGAGGACAAACCACACAACGAGATTGCGGTGCCTGCATCCTCCTGAGCGTGCTGGGTGGGTGTGCTCAGCAGTGTGTCCTGCGCAGGATGTAACTATCTAATACGGCAAATTCCACGTCATCTGGGATATCTGTTGAGGCTGGGATCTGGCCGATGTCTGAGCAATCCTCCACAGCCTGAGCCCAGGCCCTGAGCTCAGTGTCCTGCCCATGGGGGAGGACCCTCAAGGGTGTCACCCTGGGAGAGCCACTGCAGCTATAAAGCTTGAGGACTGCTTGTTTCCAGAGACTTTGTCTTCCAAAGAGCACTAAGAAATAATCTCATGTTATATGCTCTATTAAAGATACATCATTAGCTTTACAAATGGCTTTCCACAAAGTATGTCTCCACTTGGAAGGAACAGAAAGACTCTGGTAGAGCCAGATGGAAAATATAGAAAATACTGTGGGAAGTTTTGTCATGAAAGAATACATAATTTTAAAACAAAATGTTTCTCCTCAGTATTTTGAAATCAGACTATGAAGTACAGGTCACAAGAGCTTTTATTCTTAGATGAGCATTTCCTAAATGCAGAGAACACCAGCACACTACAGTACCATTATTAAATACATCAGGCTTTTCCATGTTTCTCATGTTGCTGTAAGATCAAAAAAAAGGAAAGACATTTGGGAAACATATTGTCCCAGCTGGAGATAAGAAAGTTCCAAGGTATGAATTGCTTTGGATGTGGCTGACTTCTGGTGAGAAGCAGAGAATGACACAACTTCAAGGTCAGGAAGCACTAGAGATGAAGAACTGCTGCAACTCCCCATGCTACATCTTTATTATTATTAATTTTCCTGTGGAGAAGATATATCCTTATCTTCCCCAAAAACCACAGTCTGCCCAGACTCCATCTGTCCTTACCACTCTAAGCTTTTAACCAACCAACCCTCAGAAAAAGTGCTGCCCAAACTTAACCCCAAACTGGCAGTTTCTGGGATCAGTAACCAGAGGCTGCCGAGATCCTTCTCTCAGATGTGACACAGTGAGACCATTTTCACTGCCATTTGCAAAATACTAGGTCTTTTCTCTTGTGTTCCACTAAGGAATACGACAGCTTTGTGGAACTTCTCCTACAAAGCACTGTTATCCCCAAACCCCGAAGAATCACAAGTGCTCATAGCACCGCTTCAGTAAATCTTCCAAGTTTTAATACTAAATAATATTGTTAATATTAATCAGTTCAATACTGACATTACAAGCATCACAAAGGCAAACTGCCCACCTGTACTGTGTCCTCCATGAAACTCTAAAGACTTCCCTCTTGTGGACAACTTGGTCATATAAGGGCAGAATATACATCTGGAGATTCAGGGAACAAGGATTTGAGGAAAACTTTTGGCTGAAAGAAGACATCATGGGACAGCTTTAGAGAAACCAAAGAGAACTGAATTATAAATCATTACCCAAATAGAGGAGGCATTTCTTGGAAAAGGCCAAAGTACTCTATACAGTTGTCTGGTTATTTAGACACAGATTGGATTCCCTACAGTGAACAGGACAATGTAGGCTGTTCACTTAAACGGTATAGACATTGTATTTCAGCATTGCCAGTAGTCACCAAGAATCACCATCAGTAGCAGAAGTGAAAAAGGTCAAAATGGAGATGAGGTTAACAAATGTTAACAATGATCATACATTGATCATCACGTTGGGCTCCTAACTAAACAAAAAGATTTAGGGAGTAGGTTAAATGCAACACTGTTAGCAAATCCTCCCCCACAGAGTGATTTAATTGATTGCGTAAATGCCATTTTAACTATAGCGCAATCAACATACTTGGCACATGGTGACGAAGACCATACAAAAGCTAATGTTAGCATCATTTATCCTCTTTTTTTTTGGTGCTAGGACCTCTTATTTAAAAGGCAAGGGCATATTCTTTTTGTTTGTATGTATTAATAATTTGATAATATTTTATTAGACTGACTGCCACAAGTAGAAAAGCAAGATAAGCTGCCGGATACACACAATGTTGAAATAGTGTAGTGGTAGCAGAATATCATCAAGCTCTTATACATCCTTCCCACTTGCAATTTCATGTACTGGAACCTACACAGATGCAATTGTTGAAAGATTTGTTAGAAGACAGTCCTGTTTTGAAACAGGGCTCTCCAGAACCACCCTTCTAATTATGCAGGTCCCAGCCTCACTAAACCCATTATGAGAAGCAAGCTGCCTGTGGCCAAAACAAACTAAATATATTTAGGCCCTTCCCAAATAGAAAATGTAACCAACACCTCTCCACTACCAGCACAATAAATACCCCTTAACACAGAAAAATGAACTCCTATGCCTGTACTTCTGGGGACATAATACATTTCATCAAGTGCATCAAATGCTCTCAGGGTAGCTATGCAGGTGAAACTAAGCAACTGCTGTGCACCAGAAAGAAGGAGCATATACAACATGTAAAGGACAGAAGCACCCAGTTATCAGGGAGGGAACATTTCTTAGACAATAATCACTGCATTTTGAATGTCTTAGGCCTGAGCCTCAAGGAATCCTACAGCATTTTCCAAAGAAAAACTTGGGTGCTTTCACAAATCTGCTAGATACCAAAACCCATGAATGCACAGAGAGTGCTTTTGTGACATTAGAATTTCCCACCACCTTGATGTCTTTCTTCCTCAGACTCCTCTTCCTCTCTCTGTTCCCTCCTCCGCCATTCTCTTTCCTTCAAAAACATCAGCTACGTTCTCTTTGAGATGGTCTGAGACACAGCTAATGTAATAACTATAAGGCAATGCTCTCAGCTTGTACTTAGCTTTGAAGTCTGCTGCTTCTATTTCAGACCTGAAGAAGGACTCACATGCCCAAAAACTTGTCTAATTTTGCCAGTGATACAAGCTGTTCTAATAAAAGATATCGCTTCCACCAACAAAATCTGTCTTGATTATGTCTTTAGGCTGTCATAACAACAGCACCACCACCATTATTCTTCATGTGACACAGTCAATCAGTAGATATTTTATTTTTTGTCTTTCCATAAGTGATGCATAAAGCTAAAATAAACCAGGCACTGTTTTTTTAAACTTATGGTTCAGAGAGAGAAGAAAAGAGCACTACAAACAGTACTCCAACCAGCAGAGCTGTAATTCAGACAGAAAATGTGTGGGCAGTGAAGGGGCAGGGGTGGGGGAACTTGTGGTTTCAAAAGAGATATGCAAACACCTGAATTAAAAAATTAAATTCAGAACCAGAGTAAGGTGAGAACAGGGAGGTATGTTCAACCAATGACATCTAAATGTCAAACAAACTCATGAATTAAGTCAGTATTATTTGTCGGAAACTTGTTATAAAGTTGAACTAAACTGAATACTATTCTTAATCAAACATAGAGAGTGTAAGGTTGAATACTTCTGCTTCCAGGTTTCTTTTTACTTCTTTTAAAGGCTAACATCTGCTAGAAGTGTCTTTCTGAGGAGAAACAGAAGAGAAAACTCGGCTGTAACAAGAGGAGGAGATCATTTGCCAAACAAACAGAGAGAAGAACACAAGCAAAGAGTGAAAAAGGACATAAGAAAAATAAGGCTGCCAAGAGAGGCAGCCTGTCAGCAGTGTTTGAATAAGTACACACTGGGGGAACGAAAAAGGGAGGAAATAAAAGACATGTAAATATTTTGACTAGATGTCCTTAAAGACAAAAAACTGGTGACTCTTAGAAACATGATGTAGATCAAAAGGACCTGGTGAAGGAGATGGAGGGAAATGACACACAGCAGAGTTGTAACCTCCATCCAAGACCATACAGCAAAAAGAAACATAAATAATAGCTTTACTAATTATGCATCAGAAACAGAAATTTAAGAAAGCTGATTTTTATCCGCTGTTTGCACATAATTTTCATTAGAAAATGTTAAAATTTAACCTCAAGCTTCAGTGGATGTTATAAACTCTACTTGCTTCTGGACCTGATAACTGTCTCACATATTCAGATTAGTTTAGTTTATTAAATGCCTGATCTGCTAAAGGTAAAGCAAACCCTGTCACATGAAACTTCTTTCATTGACTACTGTATTGCTTTTAATGAGTAACATAGACCTATTTCCCAAGCATCTATTTCCTTGAATAAGATGCCTATTTAAAGAGGCGCATGGGGTGATCTTCACACATATTGTCAGACGTCCAGCTTGGATCCATCAGAGTTTTAGTCACACATTCACTTTTCAGCCTTCTTTAAAGGACAGTCATAACAACCAGACATCTGAATTCCAGCATAAGCACATATCTGTACCAAGCATCATCTTCTACCCAGGTGCAGTTGTACTTGATAGGGAAGACAGAAGCAATTTCACAGCGTTGTCAGCGTTATAAAAAGAGGATTAGTCGAAAGGATCAAGAATGCCTGTTTCAGTGCTCCACTCCGTAGAGACACAGAACTCGAAACAAAAGCTTTGAGATATGCATTACCTACTGTATTTGAAAGACTGTTTTGTGCTCTTCCTCAGGGTATTTGAGACATCAGTCCTGAGCTCCCCAACACCGTCTGACCAGCAGGGAGGGGCCATGTCTTGAAAAAGGCACCAAACTGATCAGTGAGAACACAGTATGATCACAAGGTTTTCTGCATTAGTATTCCTCCACAAAATAACTCCCCTCAACTGCCCTGTAGGGGTTTCTTTTGTCTGTTTTGGGTACAGTAACCCTTGTCTTTGATCTTGTTTCCTTCTCACATATTGCTTTGAACTGCCAGGAGATCATTTTCACTTCTCATTTATATTTCAAAGTTTTTACACACTCATCCACACCGATGCTTGCTAACTCTCTAGCATCCCATTTACTTTTTTGAAGTTTACAGTTCTCCTGTAAAAAAAAAAAAAATTAAAAACCTACAGAATACCTAGCCTTGATGTCATGAGTCTAATTCCTTTTGTTTCACCTCTTCAACTTTCACACCACCTACAAGCAACTGCAATGCCTACCTCACTCTAAAACTATATACTGAGAGTCCCCCAAAACCTAAACTTTGTGGATTTTAAATCTCTTAAGTATCGTTGTTTATGTAAAACTGTGAACTTTTACCACAGTCTTGCCTTATGAAGCCTTAGCATCCTTTGTGACTACTGAGTCTAAGTTCTATTCCCCTGCAGCATGGACAATCATCAAGAGAGGGCCTGCTGAAACCCTACTGCATGTATAGTCATTCTTTCTGTGGTTAATAGTGTCTCACACATCCCCACAGAGTAGTGAGCTAACTACGCCAGTGGGTTAATATAAACCATTCAGCTTTTTCTCAAGAGGCTCATCAATTGCTAAAGATACTAGCATGTTACAGAAAAATGCCTACTTTCCTAAAATAACGCTGCTATTTCTTGCTTTGTGGCCTATTTCTCTATTGATATATCTTATGTGAATTTCAGATGTAGGTAATTTTAAAATTGCTTCAATAAGACTGTTTTTAATGGTGTATTACGTGAATATACAACCTTTGGTCATTTACACATCCCTCTCAAAACTACATGATGCCACAACAAAGCACATACAAACCTATAGTCTACATGCAGTGTCCTCAGATGTGTCTAAGCAAATAAAGAGTTCAGAGCAAAACAAAAGTCCTTTAGGTGCCTCTGAAAATTCCATCCTAAATCTCTTCCCTTTTTAATATTGAACAACTTTCATGCTGTACATTTCTGAAACTTCCAAAGAAACCCAAGAAATCTCATCTCTTGAAACATCTTATGCTCCCCCAAGGTCTATAAAGTTAAAGCATGAATAAAAAATCTATATTGTCATGGAAATGCATCAAAAAAGCTTTGCTAAAGGCAGACTCCTGCTTTAAACCTCCATGGACTTGGTTTCAGTTTAGGAGGAGTCCCTAGGGAGTAGCCCTTACTGGTGTCCCCAAGTAGCCTGTGCTGGACAAGACTACCACAGGCTTCAGGAGGACCTCTGCTGGCCTAAGGAATCCAGTGTCAAAACAGACAGGAAGAAGTCATGATTTTATTTCACCACCTTTTAAGAATGCATAATGGCCAGAGCCATTTTCTGGAGGTTTGGGGAAAAAAAAAAAAAAAATTACATTTAGCCAATTCACTGGCCGGTGTGTGGGGAGAAGATATGGCCTCTGGAAAACTTGAAAGTGTTTTTTACATAAGAATTCCTGTTGGATTTTCTGGTCATGCTTTTCATTTTCTGTTCATGTAATCATATTAATGAATTACTCTGATAGCAGCTTTCCTTCTCAAGAATGAAGTGTCAACTGAGATCATTCATAATCTGAAATATGTCCACATAGCAGCCAAGCTTAAAAAATGCTGTATTACAATTCCAAAATCTTGTCTTGAAAATTACTTCTGGAATTCAGCAAATGTATCAGCTTATTACAGTAATGCAAAGTCTGATTGCAAATGTATGATGTCAATTTTTAAAAAAACCTATTTTGGTAAATTTTGTATTCAAATTGAGACAATTTTTAACGAAGATTTCATTATAGGTGCTCTCAAAAACGAAAAAGAAGCAAACAAAATATCAATATTTTTGCTTTTTAGTATTTCAAAGTTATGTTCTTAATGCTGAACATCCACAAGTTGAACAGTCTTGTGTAAGAGACTGAATTCTTATCCTGAACCATTTGCCTCAAAGATTGTCAGGTGTGGGGGACTGGACCATCATCTCAAGGAACTGTGACCTGCTTATCTTGAGCCCTTTGTCTCTAAGATGGCCTGTTTAAACAGGACACTCCTGTCGATCAGGACGATTACCAGGCCATTGAGGCATCCAGAGGAGGAAACTGGGCTGAAGCTGATAAGATACTGGTTTCTGGTGTTGATCATGCGAAGGTCGTGTGATGGACGAAACCTGCAGCGCATGACATCATTGAAATATGCCCTATAAAAAACTCACAGAGACAAGCTGTGGCGGGGCCTTCTTCACCACCAAAGAACTGAAGACTGAGGACCAACAGGATGCTGCTGGATCCGTGGTGGTGACTATCCTGGCAACCCTATCCCAACTGCTTAATTTCTACCTTTTCTTCCATTCTATCCTATCACTACCATTTTCCACTTTTGATAATAAAACCTATTTCGACTATACGGCATTTGACCTCGTTTGTGTCTTAATCTCGCTCTTGGGATCATATCGAAACCTCCCCCGACATTGGATCGGGACATCTTGTCATTTAATATTTATAGAAATAAAATTAAACTCTTCATAATTCTGCCAATATAATAGAAATTTTACTGAGAAACATTTATTTTTATGATCGTTTATATCTTTAAACTGTGACATACAATCTAATTAGTTCAGGTCAGGCAACATGACAAAATTTAGCTCTCCATTAGCTAAAATCTGTTTATGTACGAGCTCTTTCTTGACTGACATACATTAAAGCAATTAATGGACAAGAGAATTTCTCCTTGCTCATTGAAATGCATGTCTGTAATAAGACTACTGTGCTGCTCTCTCTTAGGTAACCGAGCCACAATAATGAATAACCTCGTTTTCTACCAAAAAACAGATGAAGGTTTTTCCTTTTTTGCAAGTAGTGTCTGTTCAAACAGTCATGTTATAATGTGGCACCTGATGAAACATTAAACCAATTTTGAGATTTGCAGTGGAAACCTACTGCAAATTGTCATGGCTTACTGTGCCACACAAACCCATAACACAAATACAATAAAAAAGTGGCCTGCAGTGGAATATGGCCCCAACATCAAAATTCAGCATTTTCTCTTCTAAAATGAATTATTAGTAATATTTGCAGAAGATACTTTTAAGTTACTTTTGCTACCTCCCTTTTGAGGAACCTGTTGGTATGAACGGGTGTCTTACATAAATAAGACTTGCGGACTAAAATCTGAAAACACTTGTACCAGCAGCAGATTTAGGTATTGACATTTGTGCAGCTGACATCTCATTCCTGTTTCTGACCATAAGCAGACTGTGCAACGATGCATCCACCAATTAGATTATATTTCTTACTTAAAATAAAACTTATGATTAAGCTCTGTTGATGGGTACAGACAGTTCATCGTTATTTTATTCCTACCTGGCTGTGTGTAACTTTTTCATTAAAGGAGTGCTGTGCTTCTGCTAATAATGGCTTCTGGAGAGCAGTGCTTAGACACCGTCTTTCATTTATACAGCTGTCCTGCTTTCAGACCAGAGCAGAATTAAAATCTGGCCACCAGGGACTATGAGCAGAGCAAATACACACCAGTTTCCACCTGCCTATCTGGATATACCTTTTTATTTTTCCACAGTGACAGGAGATGCCTTATGTCACACGCATGCTTTTTTTTTCCTCCCCAGGTATTTGGCAAAGCATTAAAACTGAGGGTCAGTAAAGTAATATTGTAGTAACTTCTATAAGGACATCTTTTGCAAGCATAATAAAAAGTAAGACTCAAAGGCTGCTAAGGCTGATAAGACTGAGAATCCTTACAAAAATGTAGTTGCTTAGACCACCAAATCTGATATGGACACAGTTTTTATAACATCCCTCAGTTTTACATAAGTAAATAAAGTTTTGGCAATATTGTTCACTTGATCTGTCTAGCCACGGTGACTTTTATCACCTTAAGCACATAGCTTCTATCGTGTGCACTTGTCATCTGGTTGAATTAAACAGATTAAGTTATATCCTAGTGGTAGTTAGTTTTATTACGAAGCTATAATTTACTACTAAGCTGCACTTGCATGTCGTATTTTTCTCATTACTCTTTGCTCCAATTTGATAGCTCTTCTCAGAAGACGGGATTTCTAAAAAACAACCAGATTCCAACTGTTTCTACCAAAAGAAGGTCTGGATTCAAGGAAAAAAAGCGTTTACTAAACACCAGTTACTACCAACTGCAGATTTGGTAATTTAAGCTGAGCTCAGCTGACTTGTATGAAACAACAAATTGACTTACGGGCAAGAAAGACTTCTCACAACTCCCCGCTCCCCAGCTGCCCTGTTAGCAGCTGAAGTAGGGTCAATGGGTTTGTTTCTCCAGAGGAGGGAGAGGGAAGGAAAAGGAGAAGGGATGTTAGTAGTTTTTTAGCATAAGCCTCCAAAAAGAAAACAGAGATTTAACATACAGAGGACTAGTAATTGGAGTAAAGTATGCTACTATTTAATTATAAATTACTACAGACAATATATAATGTGAACATAGGTTTAATAACAATGACTACACACTGAAAACAAAGGTATGCTGACCACACCAGGGAACCAAAGGACTTACCTCTGTAATAGAGTACACAAAACACAGACAAGGATGTTCGTTCTGTAGTAGGACCTCCATTGCGAGTAAGACACTTCAGTATGTCCTGAGAAACTTGGAAATGAAAAAAGTCTCTTCTGCTTAAAAATTATTAATTTTGCAATGAGTGTATTTTTTTGCTAAAGAAACTAATAGACCCTTTAATCAGCAAGTATGGGAAGTGTTAAAAACCAATATTAAGAACACTCCTTTTATTGTCAATTTGAACAGTATGTCTTTACTTTCTTCTTTCTGGGCTAAACACCTCTTTACTTATGAGGTAAGTGGTACTTGTGCACCAGTCAGTTGAAAAGCCCTGTGATCATAAGACCATGAGATTTTCCAGTTATTTGAGTCACATTAATAACAGCTCAGCTAATTAGCAATTTTAAAAGGATCAACCCACTAACAAATTAAAAGAAGTATCTGTATACAAAGAGAGATTGTTCACTTTGGCTCCAGTCTTGATAGTAATAAATAAAAGCATCTATTGTGTGAAAGCAGGGAAATGTCTCATCTGTAGCGATAGGGATTCATTTTGGAATGACACAGTGGCAGTTTCTATTTTCTCAGTGTTTTGTGGAGTATGTTTTGGTTTCTGCTTATTGAGAGTGAAATTTGAGGTCAGAGGCTAAATGATGTCAAAATGCCTTCCAATCATTTGATGTGACAAGGCAGCTAAGCTGTTCAGGATGTCCCCCAAACACTACAAATAGGTGGCATTTAAGGGAATACTGTTGGTGGACTTACTGTTTCTGTCTGCAGCTTGTTATTCAAAAATAAAGTAACCAACAAGGACATCTCTGAAAATACTGCCATATCCCTCTAAGAGTGGAAATGCTTTTATTCTAACACAAAGAGATTGCCATAGAAAAAGTGATTCTAGAGGTATTGGCTGGATGCCCCATTGCCCCAAGCACTGTGATGTCTTTCATGGATGCTATGAAACATTTCAGTTTGCCTTGGATTAGGACACTGACAGTACAGAGCATGTGATCCCAGCCTCAGCAAAGCATTCTTTCTCGTTGGGATACAGCTCTGGAGTGATTTTTCCTAGGAGATTAGATGAATCTAGCTCGGGCATCTGCAGTACTTTTTTCTCTCACATAATGGAAAGCTTTTAATCAGAAATGCAACACAAGCTAGTAACAGGAGCCCTCTTGGTTTTCTCAAAGCAAAAACAAAGAAATCAAACCAAATAAACTCATTCCCTAAATATACAGCAGAGAATTCATGTAACTCAGAGAAAAAAGAGCCACATGTTCCAAAAAGAGATTGTTACCACACGTTCAAAAATTATTCTAAAGACAACCATGCAAGCTACTTGCTGGCATAATGTTATCCTTGTATCACGACTGAAAGCTTGTTAAAATGACTTCAGAATTGCTAGTCTGAAAATATCAGACTAGAGCACAGCGCTCTGACTTCCAGGGGTCTAGTATCAGGCACTGTGGAAATAATAGACGGTCAAAGCCACAGGGCCTTAGTCTGTAAGCAATGCCAAGAAATTATAAAGTCAGTAGATTTTGTAAGTGAACGCCAGAACAAGACACATAGGTGATGTATCAGCAATTTCCGAGAGGAAGATGATGGAAATACATTGCTTTTACTGTATTAAAAGCTATGGTGGTCTTTCATTCAAAAAGCTCTGTCATTATCTGCCAACGCCTGTGATGAGACCTTTCTGTCATTGTTTCATGCCGAGTGCAATAACCCATTGCTGCTATCAGTAACACCACAGTAGAAAAGGCAAAATTTTGGCTGGTGGATCTCCAAGGATTGATTTTAAACTTCCCACGAAGAGTCCAAGCACAGAGAGAGTCCTGTAGGTTTTGATTGTAGTTGAAATGATGTGCACAGTTATAGTCTGCTAAGATAAAGAGAGAATTTCCTAATGTGATGTTTTGTTGTTTTCAGTTGAAGTATTTCTAAAGTGTATGTTAGATAAATCATGATGAATAAAAGCAAATAAAGGAAAGGTATTATCACAAACAAGAAGGAAGAAGTCGTCCTGTAGGAAAGTAAGAGCTTAATAGAAGTGACCTGAACACATATGTTCATATGCTGGTGGTCTGAGGGAAGAGGAGTCAGAGAATGGGATTGGAGAAATAAAAAAAAGTTTTAAAGCAGAGAGGAGGAGGAGGGTATATCTGACATCTAAAATTAAAGCACTGCCATAAGTATCTTCAAGTATTTAAACCAAAGTCATGAACAGCTGAGGCTGAGTGGAAACTTTTTTTTTGTATAAAGAACATAGCTTAAAAGTGAAAATAAATTAGTCCATATCAAATAAAGCAACTTTTGGAAAATAAAAATACAAGTACCATATAATCATATAATAACCATACAATCAAGCAACTAAATGCAAAAAAAAGGTCTGCTTTTCATACTAAGAATTATCAAGATGAATAATTTTAATAGTAACTAGTGATTCAAACTCAGAAAAAAAATTAACATGAAGATGAAATTCAAAACAGATAAAGCATGGCTTTTCTCCTTCTCCTGTTTCTGATTTATTTTATACCAGCTTTTCAATGCAGAATTTACAAGCATAAGCAGGTCAGGGACCCAAAATGACTACAAGTGCAAATAACCAGACTCTACACCATTTACCTCACAATTTGCTGAAAATCCTTTGCTGATTTACCAATGTCTTTGCTCCGCAGCAGAGCTGCATAAGGCAACAGTCAATAGGAAAGATGATGCCTTTCATTACACCAGCTGATACAGCTGAGGCAAGGAAACGTGACTGGCTCCAGCTCCATTGATGCAGGTGGACTCTGCAGGGCAGGCAGCAGCTGGAAACCACTCCTGATTCCAGTCCCAGGTGGGTTAGAGGAGCTGCAGAGAGTCTCCTACCTTCCCTACTCTGCCAGGTCAGTGCCAAATGAGCAAGCCTAAATTCTGCCCAAGAGGCCGTGGAGTTTCAGCAAATTTGAAACAATCTCTTCTGTTTCACCCGAATGTGGGAAAGCAAAACTGAAATGTATCTAACATGTAGTTTTGCAAAGATGAAGTCACCGATATTGATTCCAACGATGTGTATTTCTGCCATTCCGCAGTGTGGGTGCATCAGGGGTATGCATTCAGAACCTGCATTCCCAAGGAGTTCTGGTTTATGGGTACTGAAATGCTAAATGCTTGCAATTGTTTGTTCTAATACACAAAGGCCAGTTGGCTGGCACATAGAACAGTTAAGCCTTTATTGTTACTAGACTTAACGTTTTCAGCAAGGTTGAATAAAGCTATTATCAGTGTGACTTTCATCTGTTGTTTCAGTAATATAGCATGGGGCTTTTTAAGCAAATGCAGAGACCTATGTGTATTACTGAGGCTGAGCCCAAAACAAAGTTGTACCAGAAACACTAAGCCACTTAAGAGCATGCAAAATTAAGAGCCTTGTCTGCTTCTGTGCCAATTGTTCACAGTAACTTGTCCCAAGAGATTTTCATGCAATCCCACTGAGGAGCTAGACGACTTTATTTCCATCGTGCATTCATCCAAAAATATTCTTTGAAGATGCAAATCAGTACATCTGGTTACCAGCAAACTGTATGTGACTACTGAGATAAATACAGTCTGGGGGATGTAACAGCATCTGCTTTTATCTGGTACTGAATGCTGCTTAATCATTTAAAATATAACTATAAATATGTCTCCCTATTGTAGTATTCCCCAAGATTACAATCCAGACTAATGTATAATAGTACTAGATGCCGCAGAAAAAAAGAAGAAAACATCTCCCTCAAAGTCTGTAGAATTCAGTACTCGAGTGACAAAACAAAGGACAGAGTGATGAAGATCATCCTGTAAGCACTAGGATAATATATAACGTCATAAGCATTTTTAAAGCATTATTATTAAGTATCCATTAGATTTCATTTCCCTACTTTTTCCATCAAATTAATTGTTATTTTTTTCCTTCAGACATAGCTGCTAAGGTGAAGCAAGTCTTACTGCTGGGGGCAGGTAACGCTTCATGGTTCATTTTGATGATTTTGATTTTCTTATCTAATTTCACCATCACTGTGTTACTCATGCAGATTTAATGCAAAAATCAGATAGCCCGTTTGGGGGTGGGGTTTCTTATCTCTCTTCCACTTCTTCTAAAGTTGTTTGCACTTCCACAGTTGAAGATTCCCTAAAGCCATAAAAACTACACCATCAAAATCACACGTTTCAGTCCCAAAACATGAGTAGGAGGTGGCCAAATGTTTAACTTTGCTCTACAGCCTGCTGAAAAAAATAAAGATTTTCAGTGGTGAAACTGCTAATTTTGACAGACTGGAGTGCTCTCCAGTGAATGAATGTCCTTGTATAATACTGACCTTTAAATTTCTAACAAGCAGCTTTTTCCAGGCTTTCTTTTTGGAATTTATGACAGCTATTGCAGGTGGTCTGTGTTCTGGTCAGTCTTCTGTTTCAAAAACATGTGAGCTTAGCAAATATTTCCTACTATTCTATTTTTCCTTTGTCTTGCGGATTCTCTAGTTTAGCTGCATTTGCCACTCCTCACCTTTGATATTAAATGCCCTTTGTTAAAAGAACGTATGAGAACAGTATTGCGTCAGGTAATTTGCTTGGTTTTAACAGGCTATATAATGCTGCTTTGAAATGTGAAGGCTGTAATGCAAATGAAAAAAAAATCAAAAACATATCTATACTAAAACATATCAGATGTACTCATGACTTAAAAAAATATGTAGGACTCCTCTTTTAGAAATTGTGATGGAAAATTTTACTACATAAATCTAAGGAGGGAATCTGACAATATTTGGATTCAAATTTTACTATAAATTATAGCCCCTAAGGAGCATAACTGCATGAAAGAAATTGTGGCCCTTAGCATTTCACACTGAGAGGTCTGCATTTACTCTCAAAATGTGTCCTTGAAGTTGTAATACATTCTGCATTTTCTCTAGCTTGAGGTAAAGAGGAACAACTGCACTGGAATCCACTAAATACAGCACATTTTATGCAAACTGCTGTTGTATTTACAGCAATGAGAGAGGAATAATCATGCATTCATACAAATAATTCTTTAGCCCTCGTACAAGAAAATCAAATACAGGGACAGAGACTTTAAAAAAAAAGAAAAAAAAAAGATAAACTGTACCTTAGTGGATTGTGGAATAATCCATTTATTCTCAGATAGGAAAACATATAGTCAATACTTATTTATTTATGTGCCTTTAGTTACAGATTTTCTTAAATTGGTCCTTAAAAATACCAATCTAGTGCACTACATACTTTCTTTAGAAAAACAAATAAGCTATGAGTACAGTTATTACTGGCAAACGCTTCCAAAAATTTTGCCAAGTCACCACCCAAGTCAAATCCTATTCTATCCTCAAACACATGTAAAACGTAAAACCAAGTGCAAGCTGCAGACCATTCCTGTGGTCTGAAAAACAAGACAGGACACAAAACAAAAGATTGAGTTACAAAAGAGTGAGGAAAGTTATGATTAGGCAGGCTTATGAGAGGTTTGCTAATATATTTGGTACAGAACAGAAAATCCTACTGTTGTTTCTAAAGCTTTCTGCAATACCTGTTAATTGGCTGGTTTGCTTTTTGGACTGGATTTTGTCATTTTTTTAGGACACCTATGTGTAGCTAAAGTACACACATGCACATAGGCCATGTGAGCTCCCTTTTGGTTCCCTCTCCTGTAATCTGCAGCCTCCACTTTCCACTCACTTATCCCATTACGGACTGGTCACACCTCTTATTGCACTATTTCAATTCCAAGATCCTTGCAGTCTTATGCCTTTTACAGACATGAAGCAGTTAACAGATGTGACAATTCAAATAGTGTGATTAAAAATAATAAGGCACATTCAAATACAACTGCAAAGTGTGGTCAAAGTGTTGTTGCTACAGAGGTGCAGCTATAACCAAACTGTCAGTGAGTACTCTACTCTTAAAATTTAGAGATCTAACATTTAAAGGGATAAAACCTTTTGTATGGCTCTTCTTTTGGTTTCCTTTGGTGCCTCATGGGAGGAAAGGCAGAAGGTTTGAAATACATATATGGTGGGTGTTGGGTACTGTGAAAAGTGACTTCCCTTAATTTTCAGCAATTGCATCTCCCATTCTGTGACAAAGCTGCAAGCCGCTGGCAGTAGAGCAAAAATTCCCCTACATTTGTCACTTTTAATTATTATTGGTCAGCTTTAGGAAATGAGAGTGTCAGAACAAAACCAGAGACTAACATTTTGATCATCTGGCAACAGAATCAAAAAAGCATTATAGAGTCCTAGCTACTCTCACTGAAAGTGAGATTCACCGCTACATAAGTGGTTACAAGGCTTAGTGAAATGCCAAATTCACAGTAACTGTACTTTTCACCAAAATATTTTGATCATCTAGCCATTTTTTTTTTCATTCTCACTTACAGAATTTAGTTTACAGCACATATTGAAAGGCCTAATCAGTAACAAGGCTCCAGGACAGCAGTGCCCACCCAAACACACAAGCACGCATCACTCTCCTAAGAATGTAATCAGAAATAAAATGCTACAAATAGCAGTGGCAGATAATAGGAAAAACAGGAAAGAAAAAACAGCTCTGATTCTAAGACCCTACAAGTAATTACATTGCCCAGTTCAATGACTGAAAGCTTTTATTTTCCTTTTTAATTAAACACCTTTAAGAGCTATTCCTGGATGCTCCACCTTTCACTACTTGATACCCTTGTTTTGATGTTTCTCTCTCACTCTCTCCTTCACTTCCCACTTGGGCAACACAACAAAAGTGTGATTCAAAGAAATGTGTGAAGCAGCAAAAGCAATAGGATGCTTGTGACAGCTGGATTTTGAATAGATTAAAGGAGGGAGGAATGCAGAAGCCACAGCAGAAAAAGTAGGTTGGAGTACAATACACTGCAACCTATTGTAACTGAAGAATTTCAGCTGTTTCAACCCCTGGAGTTTTGTCCTTGTTTTGAAAACTATTGTTATCGTTCTTTATACTATTCTTCAAATCCCTTGTGCCTTCATATATGCCAGCCTTGAACAGTTTGCTTCTCACACAATCCTCTCCTCACGCTTTTCAAACATCCGTGTGAGTACACAAAGCTTCCCCATGGATTTGTCGCTATCCCTAAGACACGCAACCTGACTTTCCTAATAGGCAGGTTCGAGAGTGACGGGCAACAGTCTGTGTGTTTCATAACAGAAGAACTGAGAAACATGAAATTCATGATGAATTCCATTGCAATTTTGACATCTCTAGAATTGTATTACTCTTTTTCCAACGTCTCCTATGACAAGCCTCAGTCCTCGACACAGTGTGCACCACTGACACAGAGAAGGCGACATGCGCGCACTGGCTACTGTCAGGAACAAGCTGCACATTCTTACACTTAGATAAAAATGCTGTTTGCATCATGGCATTATATCTAAAAGAAATTAAAGCAACACAACAGAGCTAGTCCCAAGTATTTAAGAAATTATGAATCAGACCTACAAAATATATGGAGTTGAAATTAATTTATATTTAAGGAGTTACTTTTGACAAAGTTTTGGGGCAATCAGAAGTATGACTGAGACACATTTTCCATATTTTGGGGGGATAGAGGATTAGATGCCACCTATATAATAATTTGTCTCCAGGAGCTGGACTTTGGTAAAATAATAAGCATAAAGAAAAATCTGGCAGTACTGGGGGAGGGGTAAGTTCTACTCTTTTAAAAAATACTTATTTATAAATAAAAATGCATGTCCTAGAGTCTGTATATATAGGAAAACTGTGAGGTAATAGGAAGCCTTTCCTAATTAAAAATTGCAGAATTGCTTCCCCAAAAATGAATGTGCACCTGGATAGTTATATATGATATAAAGTAGCATTATTAGTTGTTAACATTAATATTATCAGTAAGCTTAGGTGGGATTATTTACAGAATAAAACATTTTAAATGAATGACATTAAGAACTACTAGTTGTATGGGGAGGATATCTTTACAGGAATTTTGCTACAGGCTCGAAGTATGCTTTCATTTTGCTCCGGTTGGGTACTGAGCTCCATCCATCCCAGTGCCTCCACAGATCAGCGTAAAGATGTGACCCCAGCACGGCCCTTCAGTTGGTTCTGTAGGGGTTGTTTACAATACTGAGGGTTAAGTCTACTAAATATTTTGTTTTATCATGGACTATCTAGTTTTTACAGAACGGCCATTTGGTATCATGTTGCTCTTGGAACAAAGTAAAACATACTGTGCAAAAATACAGAGATTAAGAGTTATCTATCAAATAAGGAACAAATATATATTCTCTATAATACCTATTTGAAGAACACTAGTGCAAATTTATCGAACCATAAGAGGCCTGCTTCATCATGCTTCAGTGGCCTAGAAGCATGGTGGCATGGTTTGCAATTTTGGCATAGTTATAAGCATGTCATTAAGATTGTTCGATAGCAAATTGATTAAAAGCAAGCCGTCGGTCCAAGTTTCAAGTAAGAGGAATCCACAACCACTTTCACTCTGCTCTGTTGTTTTTGAATTT
The DNA here is from genome assembly GCF_964188355.1 of Buteo buteo. Taxonomy (NCBI): domain Eukaryota; kingdom Metazoa; phylum Chordata; class Aves; order Accipitriformes; family Accipitridae; genus Buteo; species Buteo buteo. The sequence continues at coordinate 50,731,729 of NC_134173.1, forward strand.
GCTCCTGTACTGCAGCATTTTGTATTTCAGATCAGATACAGAATGCTTTTGAATAATTCATGCCTCTGTGCAGAATGTTTTGTCTTTGTTATTTTTCCTTAACATAATACAAAAGTAACCTAGACTTGGAAGGGCAGATGTTCATCTGTGTATGTAAGCACTGGCATGCCTCTGATTTTTTTCTTGCAAACAATAAGTATCTTGTGCTTATTACCAAAGGCAACTAAAGTTACAGCTACATCTAGGAAAGACTCAGAGCTGTCTGACTGCCTACCAGAAACAGCGTGCTTGTATTAGTAGAATAATCCATATACCCAGTATTTTCTATGAATTCTTTTTTTAGCCAACTAGGCCTAGTTTTATGGTAGAACTCTTAAAAACATAAATGAAATACATCTAGGCAAAATAACTTGCATGAAAAATAGGACAAACAAAGGTGATATTTATAAGAAGAAAGGTAGATTTGCATGAACTGATAATTTATTATATTTTAGGCTTAGAACATACAGTCAGTCCTGGTCAAATAAATAAAATAGAGATGCAACATTATGCAACAAACTGACAATGTCTTTTCATAGAGCAATTTAAAATAATGCATATATATTTTCCAAGTATATTTTTCATGGAAGCTTGTTGTTTTTATACAGGCAGATAGTGCCAACGGCTCCTTCAAAGGTCACACTAGAGAATTCTAGAACTGCAAAAGGAAACAGAACTTCCAGACTAATTATATTTCCAAAAATACCATTTGCATATTTTATCTACAGTTTATTTATTATTATAATTAGAGAGGAGGTAACGATTTTGCTCAGAAAGAGGAAATTCTCTAAATAAAACCTCATATTCATTAAAGGCTGTAGCTAGTTAAATGTATGCACCATTAAAGACACAGGCATTACTTCCCTGGACTCTTACTCGTATTACTTTACTGTGGATAATTTTGTACACTTACACCAGAGCAGTTCACAAATCCAAAGTTAAATACAAACTGTACAGAAGATTCACCTGTTCTACTGCTGAAACAGTTGCCTCAGGGATTAAACTGATAAAGTTTACAGAACAGGTATAGTATATGCCATAGGATATGTCCTCAGCCAGATCTTTCTACACACATGCTTATTCTTGCAAACAAATCTATGGCAATTTTGAATATATGCCTTTTGCCTTACTCAGGAGGATGTCATAAAGTTTGTTTCATGCCTTGCAACATGCTGACTTCCACACATTTGTTGGAACCACCAAATTCTCCAGTTCCGAGTCTGTAACTTCTGGCCCTACTACTCACAAGTCTTTTAAGCACTGGAAACTGCTTGCTCCTTTACATCCTCTTTTCTGGCACCTCGCCCCTTCCCAGCCCCTTCCCAGTCTCACTTAATAGTAACTAGGTCCCGGTTAGCTATTCTGCCTCCCAGCAACATCGTCTTTCAAACACACTTGAGGTGTACTTCCCCTTGTGGCAAAACAACAAAAACCTTTGAATGTTCAAAGATGATAAAGAATATCCAGTTTTCTGTGACAATTGGCACAGAGTCTGACTGTGGGTGGTGTGACAGGCTGGAGTGGGCCTGCTCCTCCCCACCCCACTCAGTACACCTGCAGCCAGCTCCCCCCGTGCCGTCCAGCACCGGCCATGAGGAGGAGGTAGCTGCTACTCCGCTAAGCGCAGAAGGAGACTGGCAAAGTTGTACCATCTGTAATTGGAAAATCTGGAGTTATCGTCACAACGAAGTTCTCTCTCTGCATTTTTGTGCATTCTTCTCTCTAGGTATTTGTAATCAGAATGGTTTTTATAATTTAACAGATTTTTACAAGTGTCTATACTAGCAGGTTTTCATGCCAGTATTCATACCTCTAAATGCCTCAGGAAACTGATGGTCCCACGCTCGCCGACAGTCAAGCAGCTCCTAGAAGGTTTGGCATCACTCCTATTTCATCTAAAGTCAGGTAGCACAAACTCCCAATTACCTTGCCACCATCTAATGCCTATTTAGAATTCTCTTCCTTTACCTTGCAAAAGACAATCACAATTGACTTGTTTCCACTAATGCACAGAACACATTAACTGCTCCCACGGAGGGTTGGATCTATAAACTCTTATGCTAAATGCCTAGAAGACTGACACCATCAGCAGAATCCAGGTGGTTAATCCCTCCCATGTCCACCATTTTCCAGAGATCATTTATGCCTCTACCCATCTGTCACATCATGATCTTTCAGGCTTTCTCCAATCTGATTTTATCCATCTGTTGAAGTAGTCCAGTGTGGTGCTAAGAAATGCTAGCTCCTTCCACATGCTAATGATGTTACCACAGCTATGCAGTTTACCACTGGCTGGGAGTTTTGACCTTGCATCAGCAGAATTCTTCTCCTATCCTATCATCAGAGAATACTACATAGACACCTTTTGAGATATTCAGGCAAATTGCTCTCTTAAGTGCAAAGGGCCTGTAAAGACCCTCCTGTCAATCCTTCTATACTGCTAAGTTAATTCTTTGACACAGAAATTGCTGCACCTTTATTCTCCAGGCAAACACTATTTCATTAGCACTTTGAAATATCTGAAGAGAACCACTGAAAAGAATTTTATTCAACAGGTGATGAAAAGATCCCAGGAACCTGACAGACCTGCTCCTTTAAACTTGTTCGTAAGCGTCTTTTCTTTGTCCCTCTTGGCAAATATCTTGATTTTTTGGCAGGATCTGTTATATCTGCCACAGAACTTCTTGAGACTCCCGTCTTTATCGTTCTTTTCCCTTCGCCAGGGAGGAAGTTGTTTTGCAGCTAGATTTCCTAGTTGCCATCTTGCTTAGCAGTATTGAGAGTAAATCACCTCAAGCTTTCCTAATCTCTCCCGGCCTTTCTTCAACACCTCGTACTTCAGGATGAGTGCCACAGGCTTGTGGCACACTTTCTGTTTGCTCATCTCAGAAAAAGTTTCACTGCACTGTTGCTTCCTGGGCCTTGTGGTTCGTACATCTTTAAGAGTCATTTAATGTTACAGGGAACAAGTTTGTTATTGATGAGACATCTGTCCTGGGTAAGCTCCAGTACTGAGATACTGTATTATTTATCCAGACAGAGTTGATCATATTCCTGCAAGTGACATCTGAAGCCTTGCAGGTCTATTTTCTACTTAGTTTGTACTTTAATCTCCTATTGCAGTGGGTGGAGGCATGGGAATCCTACCAAAATGTTGCCGTCATTTTCCTTGTTTCCCATGCTGTATTACAACGCGCGGGTTGTATTCAGCACACAGTTGTTGTCGTTCTTCAGTTACTCACTGCCCGTGCCGCTTCTACTGAAGAGGATGAAGCTCTCTTTTTCATGCTGTGTATCATGGCTTGAGACCAACACTCCCCTCCTCTGATGCTCCCATCTTATGTGTCCACAAGATTTTCAGGAATTCTGCAGTGTCAAGCTGGTACCGAACATATTTAGTTATCAGTCAGTTGATGAGGAGAAAGATTATGCTACAAATGTTGTTAAAAATACCTTTGTGATTAACAAAAAAGCTATCTGTTTAATGTATTTTCCAACATCACTGGCTGAGATAATGATTTGCTGAGTATTTGGGGAAGAAAAATTTTTTACATTCAATTGATTTAAAAAAAAATTTATTATTTCTTGAACAAATGCACAATTTTATTACCTAAATTAGTATAAAGAGTGTTAGTGAAAGAGATTTAAAGTAGCTAATTGGCTAGCATGATTTAAAATGTAAGATTTGGAATATACCTAGCAGCCAATAACTGCCTGAACCTGTTAACAGAAATGAACAGAACAGGAAATATAAATCCTTTCAAAATGTGACTCGTGTTTATATATGAGAAGAAATGTTTGCTACGGCTTGGTGTATTTTATCCTCTTCTCATTTCTTGCTTCCTTTGTATTAAATAACTAAGACAAAGGTACATCTGAAGAAAATATATTTTATCACGAGACATGGATTTGAAATAAATCCCAACCAAAAAGCTAAGACATTTGAAAAACCCAGGTTAATAGGTAGAATTTCAAGGAAAAATAAAATTTTATTTCTGGGAAAAGCATATAATTAGTTAAAACTCAGGCCATCTATGCAGAATACCATTTCCAGAGAAGCCCCGTAAGTATTTGTTAGGTTTATAAAATATCCTTTTTCCAACCTACCTTCTCCATATCACAAACTTAAGGTCCAGTATAACTTTTTCTATTTTAAATGTAAAAGCATGCTGGTGAAAGACATGTCCTGATCATAGATGTGGACACAGGTGTGGTTGTTTTTCTCTTCTACTCAAGGTTATGTCCACAAAGATAAGGGCACAAACTAATAATAGTACCAGTATAGCTGAGGTTCTGTGTTATATTCTAGATAACCAGATTTGCTGATGGGAGGAAATAAACGTGGCACTTAAAGCCAAATGTATCCTTAACGTGTTGCTTTTGAGGTCAACATCATCTGACCCTGCCATCAAATAGCTAGTGAAACCTGGAAAACTTTTGCTTGGCTATAGCTAGTTTCCTTGAAGCACGAGGCCCCGCAGACCTGGAGTCTTTGTATCTGGGAGGAGGCTGAGTCCTGACTATGAGCAAAATATTATGTGGAAAAACTTAAGATTGCCTTTCAGTTTCTGTTGTATTTTTCTGTAACTCATTGTAAAGGAGAACACAATTTTAATACAACAGTATGAATATTCAAGTAGCATGAGTAAGCTGGTCAACATACAAATCACTCATGTAGTTTCTTGAACTGAAGGCAATATTTTTGGGTATAGAGTAAGCTATACACAGCTTCAGGTTGTTAATTCTGGTCTAAAGACATACCCAGTGCTGGGTATACTTGAAGAACACTGTGTTTAACTGGGTGTATTTCATCCTTTCTGAATAGAGATTTCATATCAATATTCTGTATTTCCTCAGGGGTACAACTCAGCTCCTGTGTTCTTTTGCCCTGACTTTTTATAGAGCACGTATCCAATAAACATAAAGCCATCCTTTCTAGTGAGAACGAGACCGATGCTATTAAACAGTAATTATTTGCTGAGTAGTCATGACACTCTGTTGAACGAATGACCTAGCGGTGAACTGGACTGTCAGCTACCAACAGCTGCCTCAGATACAGTAACTCTAAGCCTTGGAAGATCTTGGTATTGTGGATTTATGGAACAGATTCACAGAGAAGACATTTCAAATTGTCAAGTTTAACTGTGCGAAAGGCTGTAACTGTTCAATAAATAAACAGTCATAGATTTTATTAGCATTCTCCCTTATCGCTTAGTAGATTTCAACAGAGAAAACCGGTGTAAAGACACGGGCATCTCAGATAGCAGACCGACTACTATGAGCGGAGGCTGCGAAAGCTGGGACCGTTCAGCCTGTGGAAGAGAAGGGTCGGAGGGATCTTATCCATGTCCGTAAGCACCCGATGGGAGGGAACGAAGACGACACAGCCAGGCTCTTCTCAGTGGTTCCTGGGACAGGATGAGAGGCAACAGGCACAAACTGAAATAGAGGAAAATTCCACTTGGACGTAAAGAAACATGTTTTCGTTGTGAGAGTGGTCAAACACCTGAGCAGTCTGCTCAGGGAGGTCATGAAGTCTCCATCCTTGCAGATATTCAAACCCGAGTGGCCGTGTTCCTGGACCGCCGGCTCCAGGTGGCCTTGCCTGAGCAGGGTTTGGGCCAGATGACCTCCAGAGGTCCTGCCAACCTCAGCCACTCTGTGACAAGGGAAAGACTAGGCAAGAAATGATTTCTCCCCAATAAGCACAGCTGCAAAGCGTTCATGGTAAGACACAATTTAAGTTAGCTAACAGAACTCCCATGAAGCAGTGTTCCCAAAGAGGTGGCCGTTAGTCAAGCGGTGCCTCGAAACTTTTTTAATCTGGTTCGAGTCCTGCCCATTTCCTCATGCGCATTTCACGTGTGAAACCTGACGGGGCACAGCAGGAAACTCCGGGCCGGGTGACCACCGCCACTGCCGCCGCCACCGCAGCCTGCCGTAATTCACCTCAGTAACCGGAGACCCCCCTCCCCGCAGGTGTGCCCCTGCCGGCGGCGGGACGGCGGCGCGGCCTGCGCGGGCAGGACCCGCGGCGGAGCAGCGGCCCTCGCCTTTCCCGGGGGTGGCCGTGCGCGCCTCTGGGGGGCCGCGGCGGCCCGAGCCCGGGGAGGTGTCTCCCCGCCGCTGCGCCGCCTTCCCGCTCATCCTTCCTCCGCGCCGGGGCGAGGCGGCGGCTGCCCCCCCCTCCCCGCCGTGCCCGGGGGTTGGCGGCGCGGCCCGCATCCTCCCGCGGGCAGCGGGCGCGGCGCAGCCGCCCGCCTGGGCGCACGGGGCCGCGGCGGGGCCGGGAGGAGGAAGCGGCGCCCTGCCCTCCCCTCCTCCCCGCCCTGCCGGTGCTGGCGGCGGCTCCTCCTCCCGCGTGTGACCCGCTGCCGCATGTGAGCGGGGAGGAGGGACGGCGCGGCGCGGGCCCCAGTGTGGCGGCAGCGGCGGGAGGAGGAGCGGGAGCCGCGGCGCGGCGGCGTCCCCCCGCAGCCTCACCGCTGGGCCCCGCCGGCGCTCCCCATGCCCGTGTGGTGCTGCCGCTGCTCCTTGGCCGGTCACTTCAGGTGAGGCGGCGGGGAAGGAGCGGCCGCTGGGTCGGGGGGCGGCTGCCTGCCGCCCCCTCGCCGGGGGAGTGGGGTGAGGGGAGCGGGGCGGGGGCGGTGCCGGCGAGGACGGCGAGACCGGCGAGACCGGCGGGCGGGCGGCGAGCGCGGCCGCTGCGGCCTCCGCGGGGTTGCTGGCGGGCGGCCGCGGCGCTCCCCGGCCCCGCACGCCCACCCCCGGCCCCCCCGCCCCGCTCCGCTCCGCTCCGGCGGGCAGAGGCGCTTGGCGGGCGAAGCGCGGGGCCGGCGGTGGCGCCCGGGAAGGCGCGCTGTGACCTTGGGCGACGCCGAAGCGCAGCCTGGGCTGATGCTGGGGTCCGCTTCGGGCTCCGTAGCGCTGCCCTCGTCGGGGATCCCGGTCCTGATGGGCATCGCTCTTCCCGGCTACTTAAAAGAAAAAAAAAAAAAACAAAACAAAAACCAAAACAGCCATCGCAGAGTGTTACGTTTGCTTCCCAAAGCGTCGACTGGAGACCAAATTTAAATTCCTTTTATATAACCAGTTTTCTGTTAACCGCCCACTACAGTCAGTTTACTTAATTTTTTTTTTTTTTTTTTTTTTTTGCTAAAAGTATGTAGGGAATTCTAGGATCTTTCAAAACTGCTACCTGGAAAAAGCATCTTTTATTGAAATAACTTGCTGCAAATTAAGGCAGTTATTATGAAAGAATTATTTTCTTATCCAAAGGAGAAAAATGTTTATGTATGTGCTGTGTTTTTTTCTCTTAATGGGTTTGCACATCGGTTAAAAATAGAAGTAATTAACTGAAAAGCACTAAAAAGCAAAACAAAAAAAAAAAGAACATGTTTAGAATGTTTGACAGAACGTGATTCTCTAGATTATGTGGTATGACCAGCGTCAGGTAAACTAAGCACAAGCTTTGGAACTGGCTCATCTTTGTGCCCACTTGCATCTCTGCAGTACTAGAGCCGTAGATATTTGGACCAAATCCCCACCACTGCATAGCTATCCACCATGAGTCTTTATCAAGATAAAAACTTCTGGTACTTGGTGTCTTTCAGTATTGTTCAGAGGTTAGGAAGAAGGTGGCCCCTAACTTTAGATCTTACTGAGTTCTGGTATGATTTTCTTGCAAAGGAAGAACATGCTCCCGACAACAGTCCTTCATCTGCTTTGTCTGGACCATAGCTGAGAAACTGTGTGTTGTATGTGGATGTTTCTGTGCAAAATTAGATTCTGTGCTAAACCAGTTGGGTAGTTTGTGATACACTAAGCTGCACAGAAGCAACATTTTATTGTTAAAGATTCTTTTGTAGCCTACGGCACTGTGTATATATCCCATAAAAGAGGCTTTGAAATGTTTCTTTTGGTTTTTATCTTCCATCTAGCACAGCAAGTATATTAAAACCACACTAAAACATGCATGCTCCCTTTCAGCCTGTCTTTCACAAAGCATAGGGTAGTATTGCCTTAGTTAACTTTGAGCAAAGGCCAGAAAATAATGTAGTCTACCTGTGCCTATCTAAAAGCGGAGGTGAAAAAAGCAGTGTGATAATTAGATATCCTCTCTCTGACTTCTGCTCATCTTCATCTAACTCATGCTGGTTGTATGTTATGTGTCTCCAAGATCACGAAGAGCTAATGTGCAGCTGTAATCAGACAGTAAGCACTTAATTTGCAAACTTTTTTTGTTGTAGTGCAGGGAATGCAGGTATCAAGTGCTTGCTTTCGGTAATAAATACAACCTTAGAATAGCTCCCCACCATTTTTAACATGGAAATAACCATCAGAGAGATGTATTGCATGTAGTGTGCTAGTGCTGTTATTACTGTATAGCTCTGTCTCGAGTTTACTTCATACTTCCCCATTGAGTAGAGGCTTTTGAAATACGTTGCAGAACTTTCGGTGTTGTGGGAGTTGAGATGGCGCATAGCGTACCTGGCTTCTTGGAGGCCGTGGGAATTGGATCAGTGTCTTATGCTTTTGGTCCTGTGTAGAAAATAATCCCTGAAATCCTAGAATAGCTTTAAGATACGCAGGTTCTTAGGAAATAAGAGTACTTTTATTTGTTAAGTTAATAATTAAACTGTGTTTGTAAAGAGAAAAGTGTTTAGATTGGTTGACTGGGGTATTTTTAATTAAAAAGTTGTTAAGTTTTATTTTGAAGACTTAATAAAATAACTGCTAATAACAGACTATGTTTAATTTCCCCCTGCCTTTCTGGCTAAAGTGATAGTGTGCGCTTCTTCAATGGCCTGGAAGGGCTTCAGAAAGGGGTCCTAAATAATTAAACAGGAAGCAATATAAAACAAGTCTTCGTAGTCTAGAAGCACATTTAGATGGTGAAGAGTTATGAGGAGAACCTGAGTAGATGTTGCAGAGAAAGAACTGAGAAATCTAGGAAGGTAACTTGGGGTGAAAGCAGTCTGCCGTGCAGTAGCTGGGCTGACTGCATGGCAATTCCTTTTATAAAAAGTTTTCTTTTAGCAGTGGTAAAATGGGCTGTGTCTAGGGCTTACAGGGATCACACTTTTCTCCATCTTCAATGCCACTGCCAGCTTTAACCAGCCTTGCTTCTACCCAAACAGAAATTTGTTGAGGTGCAGTCCTCTGTGCTGCTTAGCAGGTAGGAAGGGATGCGAACGGCTGCTGTTGTGCATTAGCTGCTCCTTCAGCCTTTGGCTGGCCTTAATGTTGTTAATTGGCTAGGCAGTGTGTATCTCTCTTCTTTTGATAAGGATAATGAGGATGAGTTCTGCTGTGTGTGGGATCAAAATAATGCTTGTTGGTTATACTTTGGCTTCGTATAAACTGAAATTAGAAATCTGCAGCTCTGCAGAGCCATCTGTGCCTTTTTGTTTTCCTTCTGTAGACTTTCTAGGAGAAAGTGGACTTTTTAAAAATCTGTTAGAAAAGCTGCGCTGAAGAGTAAAATTTTGTAGATTGGATCAAGCATACCTGTTTCGGTCTCAGTTCTGCCAATTCCGTAGCTTTTAAAGTAAACTTAATTTTTGAAGAGACTGTTCTGACAACAGTTCAACTATTTCATTTTAGTTTTCTCCCATCTGTCCTTCTTAATTAGAAGTTACAGTGGCCCTGAAACCGAAGGACAGCTTTTGAATTCCTTCGTCCAGTATTTTGGTGACAGCCTCGGGAGGAAGATTAAAAGAATGCCTTTAATTGAAGAAACTGTTCTGCCTGGAGACTCACTCCTTACTCTGCCTGTAGTAATAATAGGTGAGTTTTTTCACTTTTAAGATTCTCTGTCACTGCCATTGCCTTTATAGACCTTGCTGCATCCTTACAGTGAAGATGTTTATCAGAGTAACACAGTTATGATTAACAACAGTACCATAAAATTATGTTAAGGGACTTGCTATTGGAGTATGTTTTAATTCAAATTGTGCTTTGACAAAATGAGCCACATTATTTGGCAGCAGATACGTGAGTCTTAACGGAAGAACTGTTTTGATTCTAGTCTTGATCACATAGGGTTTGATTAATGTGATAGGTCTATGTCAGGTTGCATGGAGGTTGTTGGTGGTGCGCCAGTATAAGTTTGTGGGGTCAGATGGAACAGTGAAAAGCATCATGTAAAATGTCTGCTGTATGTTGGTTAGATGCTAACCTCTCTCGTTAATTGCCTTTTTCTTTGTTGCATCCATCACTAACATCTGAATATTGTCCCATCTTTCCCGAATTGAATCCAAGTCAGTTCAACCAGTTTAAAACAATAAACTGTAGTCTTAATTAAATAGTTAAATACTTGTGCTTGCTGAATGACAGGATAGCAGAGGGAGCAGGCTTCTTAGGTACAGAGCTTAATTGGGAGTGCCAGGATGATTTGTATTGGGCCAAGGTTCTTCAGCAACAGCTGCTCACCAGCTCCTTACTGCCATGACTTGATGAAGGGATAAAGAAAAGATCTGGAGTAAAGGAGGTTTTCAATAATCTAGTCCAAAGCTGTTGGGACTACAGCAAACCAACAGCTTTAACTGTACCTGCTCACAGTAAATCCCCACAACTTTGAAAGATTGGTGTTTGTACAGCGCCTGTTCTCAAAGCTCTCTTCATGATAGCTTAAAATAGTGCTCATGTAATAGACTTACGTGGATGTGACAGACGTGAATCGCTTGCTGAGTTCTGCATCATAGTTGAAGAGCAACAGTTTCTTGGCATTTTGTCAACCTTAGTATAGGTTTGCCATATGGTTAATGACTCAGTTTTCACTGTTTAGTTTTTCAAATATGCATTATGCAAATACCTGTGCTCAATACTTATTTTGTCTAGAGCGCCTTTCTATGTGCTGACACCAAACACAGCTGCCTTGACTATTTCTCCATGAAAAACAAATACATTGCCCAAATGCTTTTTCACAGACACGTTTGAGACACTTCACAAGCTGATCTTCTCCATTGGCAGCCTATTATCAGTAATTAATTGGCTGTCTGAAGAGCTTTAAAAGGGATCTAAAATGATTTAATAATGTAGTAGAAGAATACAAAACGAGCTGTCATCCCCCCCATAAACACACACTGTCTGCTGGTTTAATCTTCTCTGTGTGATTCCTGTACAGCTGGAGTTAAACATACTTTTAGCTTCCTAGTGCCACCATCTTCTCATTGCACTGTTTTATTAATCAGAAAGAAAAAGATGGCACATGTATAAGCAGTTAACTTAATGATGGAGCAATAACTTATATTCCCCTTTTTTTAACTTCACCATCCCTTTTTTCCTTGTATGATGCCCAATTTAAGATTTGATTCTAAGCTTGTGCTGCATATGGTACTGCAGTTCTGCATAGAGTACTAAGCTACTGTGGTAATATTAAGTAACTTCTGTGCTGTACCTGTCTTCAAGAAATTCGGAAGATATGGATACATTCTGTTTGAATGAGTTGGGACTGAAGAATTTCATGCTGGAGCTTTTAAGTCTAGAGTATGTTCTGTGCTAAACACTTTCACCTTCTGCACTAGTTTTGATCATTACTGTGTAAACACTGTTTTAAATTTTCATCCAAATAACGTGTCTGTTACGATGTTTGAAGTTGATTATTTGCTTTAAATTTAGACACATAATGTAAAAATGATCGTACTGTAGTTTACTGTTGATTAGGAGAAGCTTCTGCTGGTATTCAAACAAAATATTAACTGCTCCTTAAATGAACAGGGCCATGGGGTTTTGGGGTATATTGATTGTATATCTAAAGTTTGTATAATAGTAGTATCTCTCAGTTGCGATCTGAGCTGTTATTGGAGGTATTGTGTGTAAATAAAGAGCAAACTCCTCTGGTATAAATTTCTCATTTAAAAAAGTTTTTGTTTGGTTTCTTTCCCCAAGGATTTTCTGAGAAAATCATAGCAAGTCTAATTGCAGACCTTGCAGCTGAATCTTCATCTTGTGTGTTCTTGAGAGCATATCTACAAGGGAATTTCTTTCCCTTGGACTCAGTCTGCTCAAAGAATAGGAGCTGGGTTTGGATCGGCTTTCTGGATGGTCCCGGGGGAGTGGCTAGGGAGCTCAGTGACAGTAATTCACCTTAACATAATCCCATCCTCAGTAATTTCCTTGGCCCTTGCCAGTCTTTGTTTTGCAACTTTTGTTATCCATTTGGTTCTTTTTAGTCTTGCACAGTAGGAATAATCTTTAGCATGGTGCCCTTGGATATGGCACGTATTTTCCTCTTTCCATTGTGGATTAGCTTCCCTTACAGCCTACTAGGAAAAAACCCTAGCTGTGCACTTGTAAAAGACCAAATTTCTTTATTGTACACAAGATGTAATTCTAAAACCAGGTAAGAATTTACTCAGTCATGGGAATGCTCATGAACTATTGGTACGATTAGAATGTTTTCACAACTTCATATGATGTTGTTATGGATGGTTTCAGCGTATTGCTGAGGTTCTCTCTCGCATCCGTCTTACGTGGCAAGTGGGTGACAGGAGGGGGGCTTGAATGTGTTTAAGCTTTAAATTCCTGGACTGAAGCATACCCAGCTATCTCATGCTGATCTAGTTGTGGGAGGGTAGAACAGTGTGAGAGTAAGGAAGAGCGTTTTTACTGTCTGAAAGATTCTTTATGGCTTTTTTGTAAATGGCAAAATAGGAGTCAAAGTGGTTTGGGAAATAATATAGGCAGGATCACCAATATTTAAACCTTTTATTACAGACTTTTGATTTAACTGTCTTGAAGATCCCAGTGATGGAAATCCATGGTTTTCCTGGACAGTCTTTTTCCAGTGCTTTGTGGTCCTTACAGTACACAGGCACTCTAATGCCTTTATTTTTGCCTCCATATTAGGGTGTAAAAACTAAATTGTTTGGTAGGAGCCATTGTGCAGTCTCAGATACTTATTTGGGTTCTAGGCCTTCAGAGAAAACATGCTTATTGAAGATTTCTTATAACTTAGCAGTCTCAGCCTTTGAAGAACTCATCTGTAGTGAGCCTAAATGATTTTCTCATAGCCCATGGCTGTGACCTGTGTATGCACACAGTGTTGTAATATAGTATGGGATATACTGCCACTGGGGACCAGAGTGATGAGTGTAGCCTGGTGGAGGAGGAAGGAGAGATCCAATGTATGAAGAGACCAGGAATGAACAGGGTCTCAGCAAACTGATAGGGGACTTAGGGACTGGGAAATCAGAAAAGGGAGAAGAGACAGGCATTGGAGAAATGGGATTCTTAACAGGTGATGGAAATAGTGTCTGCAAAGGTGATGGGGAACAGGAAACAGGTAAACTCTTGAGAAGGAGAGTTGAAAAGGTAGGAAGTAAGAGCTAACATCCTAACAAGTGCTATATAAAAACATGAATAAATTAGTAACTTTAGCTCAGGATTTGAATAATGTCTGGTAAATACCATGTGTGCCACTCTAGATGAAAACAAAGACAAAATACTGAATACTCTCATTAGGAGAACACTGTGCTTTTCATTCAGTTAATGAGGAAGAGGAGCTATAGGAATAACAGTACATAGTCACGTGTTTAAATTCTGTATCATACCACATACTTTTCTGACTTTAGCCTTCCCTAGCTTTTGATATCTGACTTTACAACATGAACATTACTTCTTTATTTGCATGTTATAAATATGGTCCCCTACTTTGTTTAATACTAATCAAATAAATAGAAATAATTACCATATGGTAATGTTTTGGTCCCATCAATTTCACATCTTTAATAACATTTTGAAAATAAGTTAGTCTATTAAAATTGCAATAATGCACATACATGAATTATAAAATGCTACAGAAAGGATATAGAAAGATGTTTGAATTGATATTGTTGCTGAACGATGAATGTGGTCTTATATGAGTTTCTTGTACTTCACCACTTATCTACTGTATCTGTCTTCACTCAGCTTCACTTTTACATTGCTATTGTGCTGTGTCTGTAACTTCTCATCTGACTTGCAGTCTTCAGCTTTCTGCTTGCCTCTTTCTTCCTTTCATTTTATGGGCAGACCTGAAGAGCATATGCTCTAGATAGTGTTTCTGTTCTGTGTTTTACAGTACCCAGTGTAAATAGGAACGCAAAGTTGTAAGATGGCAATAATGTTCGGGTATCACTTTGATTGACAGGCAGACCAGATCTTGCCCATTGGGCCATTTTCACACAAGAACAGTGAATTTGACAAACTAAATTATGAAACTCCTTTATATCCATTTTGTTTCATGGTAAAAACAGTCATACATACGTTCCTTGTTATCTGAAAAAGATTTTGCTCAGTTTATTTGGAAGAAGTTCCTATGGTAGGCTTTATTTTACTGTGAAGTTTATAAGGTGCTTTGAATCAGGACAGTATGGCATTATACTACTTCAGTATGATTTTGTTGCTGCTTATTTAGTGACTTACAAACTTTAGGTTATTGACATTTTTACTGAAGCAGTAACTTCTTTCTTTAATAGGAAATGGACCTTCGGGAATTTGTCTTTCTTATCTGCTCTCTGGATACAGGCCATATTTATCTCCTGAAGCTATACACCCAAACCCTGTTCTACATACAAAATTAGAAGAAGCTCGACATCTTTCCATTGTTGATCAAGTAAGCTTTGTTTGCCATCTTGTCTAGCTCTTTTCCTACTGCAAGCTGGATTATGAAACAGTAGGCTTTCTTTAATGATCCTGTTTAAATGCTTTTGCAACTTACATAAGTAGTGCCACAGACAAGAAAAGGCTTAATATTCTCACCCCACAAAGAATTAGACCCCAGTAAAGCTCAGTAACTGTGTGGCCTCAAACAACTAGTTTTATCTCTTGGGCTCTCTTTTTTCTATCTGTAAAATAAAGAAGTATATACCTTCTTCAGTGGCTTGTTACAAATTATATGTAGGGCACTTCAGATGAAGAGCAATGCATTTTAAGAACTGCTTATCCAAAAAAATTCTGCAGATTGCATTGTGAAGAACCAGCCTACTTACCTAATCTTATTTCTAAGGCATTAATAAATTATTTTGTTATTCTGTTAATTTAAATAGAATCAGCTCGTGACCATTAGATCCAATCCTGGGGCATGTGGTGGTTTTTGTGGTTCTTGAGGGCTCTTTGTGGTGGTTTTGGTTTTACAATCTGCTCTTTGTTGTGTTCTTACTACTTGCCTAAAGTGTCTAAAGCACCACTTGGTCAGTGAGTAGCTGATGCAGGAATTCCAGCTTTCATGTCTTAGGATGTTTGTGTGCTATCATCAAAGAACACATGCTGCTAACATACTTCAAGTACACATACTTCAAGTTAAAATCTTACTAAATAGTACAATTCTCATTAAGGCTTCATTTTTAGTAACATTAGGGACATACATCCTCTGTAAACACAACCCATTTTTCTTTCCTGAAGAGTATGCATCCTTCAGTGTTTGCATTGCACTCACAATTGCTCTTGTGCTGTATCTGTTATCCTCGTATACATACAATTTTTCTGATTTAATTAGTTAAATTTTCTCCATTATTTTTCTCCACATTTGGCCATTTGTTTGCCATGTTATCATTGATTTCTACTCTACTCACTATACTCCCAATGGATTACTTACAATGCTATCACTAACTGTATTGCCTGGGTGACTAATTTATTTGAAATACAAACATGCATATGTGTTTGTAGTGGGGAGGTAGGGGTGGTTTGGCTTTGGGTTTTGTTTTGGGGTTTGGGTTTTTTTGTTTGTTTTTGTTTTAGTGCTGTGCTGTTTGCATGTCATGCTTATCTTAGGTCTCAAGGTTTATTTTTTTGGCAGGAGAGTAAGTTGCCCAAGCTTTTGGCTACAGATGTTTGTTTCATGTATTTCATCCTGGCCTGACCTGCTGATATTTTCCCAATTTAGGAAGCTAAACTGTCCTGTCTTTGTTAGCAAAAATTGGCCTTACAGCCAATTCTTTCTTCAAATCTTTATTCTCTCTTCAAATATTTTTAGAACACGGCTGATTAATAGCTGCTGAAATGTGAACATTTTACAAAGTTCTAGAAATTGTTCTCAACATTAACTGCTTTGTAAAATAAGCCTAGTTTTAATTAATTTTAAAAAATAATACTACAATACCTCCATTATTTCAAAATATAATAAAGTTGGTGTCAGAAATACCTAAGAGCTGTCAAAGGGGCTTTTTCTACTTGATCTTTAAAACTTAATGTTTTTAGATTCCAAGTTTGCTTTATCAAAATGGGGCTTCTAGAAATACTAGCAATTCTTTGTTAAAAGCAGTCCCCTAGCTATAAATGTAAATGTTACTAAGTTGCTCTGATCTCTGAATATTTGTCCCTATATTTCTTTTTCTACAATGAATTTGAAATACTGACCTGCCTCGGTATTACTGTGTTATTAACATGTAATTTTTAAATGAGTGAAATGTATTATTCAGAGCTATAGAAGAACTGAATCATGGCAGTTATTTCTGAAAAGTGTTTTGACTGAATCTCTACATGAAACTTACCTCTACTTAAAATGCAGCTTGAATTAATTGTGGTTTCTGTTGAAATTCAACTTCATGGTATGTCAGAATACCATGATGAACAGTAAAAGTTGCATGAACATACCACTTTTTTCATACTTTAGGATCTGGAGTACCTGTCAGAAGGCCTCGAAGGACGCTCTTCAAACCCAGTTGCAGTGCTTTTTGATACGTTGCTTCATCCTGATGCTGACTTTGGGTATGACTACCCGCCAGTTTTGCACTGGAAGCTAGAACAACATAATTATATTCCCCATATAGTGCTTGGTAAAGGACCACCTGGTGGGGCTTGGCATGTGAGTAAAAATTTCATACCACTTCTAGGGTAACTTGATAATTTTGTGGTTTGGGGGTTTTTCTTACTGCCTGAGGCTGTTTTAGATAGTAATGGCAATTGCAGTTTCAATTGCTCAATTACCAAAGCCCAGATATGTTGTGGAGATGAGAAAGGAAAGAAAAAGTTGTCCTTCATCTGGGGATTTGTGAGCATGACTGTTGTCTTATGTGGTTTTTTATTGGTTTTAATTTAATGAATTATAATGAAGAGTATTTTCTATGACTTTTTTCTCTTGTCTGCCTTGTTTCCAGGTGCTTTTATACAAAATCTTAAATCTTAATGTGTTCATGTGCTGTTGGTTTCACTTTTTTTTCTTCTTGTTTTGTATTTTAAATAACTTTCAGTTATTATTTATTTAGTTCCCCTTTCACTTGTTTGCTCTTCACCTCTGCTTTATTAGATCATGTAGTTGCTCATTAAAATAGTATCTAACTGTAACACGAAAATAGTTCATCAACACTTCATGTAATGTCCTGGTATTACGTTATGTTCTGGTATTTTATTGCTCTAAATAAGTACAAGGACAACTTCACTGTGTTTTACATAAATGTATCCGTTTGAAATTTATCTGGTCATGCATCTTGGGTTTTTCTCCATAGTCCATGGAAGGCTCTATGCTAACAATCAGTTTTGGAGACTGGATGGAATTGCCTGGCCTCACCTTTAAGGATTGGGCAGCTAGCAAACGCAGGTAAAGATATTGCATAATGTATTTGGGAAACCTAGTTGCTGTAAGAATCCAGATAACATTAGTTTATGAACTGGAAAACATTCAAACATCATTGTTAACAGGAGGGCTTCTTTTTTTGTTTATGAAATTGCCTGATGGCACTGGAAATTATTCTGCTGTGTGTACTCTGATGGAAAAAAATGAACAGTGGTTGGCCAGAGTAATTGCTTTGAGTGCACTGAAAGCATACATACTAGCAGTGGTGTGTTTTAGCAATGTTTCACAAAGAAGCACTGTTACTGTAAGCAGTTTCAATCAGAGTTGAAGGAAGATTGAGGGAGGAATTTAAAATCTACGCAAGTATTGGAAGTTCCTCTTTCAACATGGATGCAGCTTAAATTGCTGTGCATACTAGATTTCTTGTAATTCAGGAAGTTGTATATTTCAGTATTTGCTTTTCAGGCAAAGCTGCAGCATCTGAAATGTTGCTACCTATGAACTTTAATTTTAAGAGCATAATTCAGTATTTCCCAATGTTATTTTCTAGTATTAAGTTTCTTGGAAAAAATTCAGAGACAAAAAATTACTGTCTTGTACAAGCTCACTGTTTTTATTTCAGTTATACAATTAGTTCACAAAGGTCTGTGTCAGCAGATGAACCTAGGAACACTCTACATAAGCTTTTTCTAAAATTTTAATTTTCCTGACTTTCTTCTAGCAAAATCAAAGGAAGTTGTTCTTGTACCACGTATGGCAAAAGAAGTAGAATTACTTGGGCATATGTCTTTAAGGGCAGACTTATTTCAGGACAACACTTGTAGTGAAGAAACCGTACCTTTGTTCTTTAATCGCTTTCTTAGATAACCACAGTAATCTTGCCTCCTTATTAACTGGAATCCCATAAGCTGCTTATTATCTGAAGCTAACTTGTTTATATTACAGTTTTCAACAATACTAAAACCAGAAATGCTGACCTGTTATACTCCAATTAAACATACTTAAAATTATTGCTGATAATGAAAACTTCTAGTCATGTAAAACAGTTTCCTAAGTTTCATTCTAACAGGTGTCACACTGTCGCATTATCCTCTTCAATAAATATCTCATCAGGCTTTTCATAGTAACCTGAACATTTAAAGGTACATATGGTATTTCTTGTTAATCTATAAGAATGAGTAGCCCGATTTCTTGTAAATATGCTTTTAAGCGTAATTCAGTGGCAATCCTGATGTTCACTACTGTTTCTTTTGCCTTCTTCCTAGAGCTTACTTCTAAAGAAGCAGCAAAATTCATGCACCTGTTCAAAATAATTACATTTTCAGCTTATTTTTTATAAATGAGAATGCAATAAACATGGCAAAAGCATAAATGTAATACCAGGATTGCAATGCAAAAATGTTTTTTATTGGACACTTGGACATCATCATCCTGTTTATGTAGTTGCATTACAGTTCTGTCATACTTGCTTTGTTCATTCCTGTGATATGGAACTACTTAATTTGGTACTTACTGAACTTATCTTTACCCAAGGGAGAGGTCTTTTGCAAGGTATAATGAAGAATACTTGATTCAAGTAATGTATCGAACCTAGAGTTTCAAAATTAGCACTTAACAATTACTACGATACTTAATTACTTACATCCTAAGTAAGTGTATTCTCACTGAGTACAAGGTTAGCCAGTATTGTATTGCTGACAGTTGTGATGCTAAACTGGCTCTGTAAAACACTTCCATACAGACCTACCGTGATACTGTAGAGTTTTGTTACGCTTAGCTTGTTAATCACCATAGCACTTTACATTGTAAAGATTTGTAACTATTAAAAAAAAGTTGGCTTGTCTGGTATATCAGGAATCAAGAGAACAAATAAAACAAATTGAATGTGTTTAAAGATATGGAACTCGGTGTCAGTTACACTGAGCAGATTGAATCCTCTTAAATTTGACTGTCATGTGGTATGTCATGTATGATATTCAAATTACCGATAAGGTCTAAATATTAACTGGAACCATTCAATTTTGTTTCAGAAATATAAAGAGTGATCGAGTAATACCAGAGGAAATAGCTTGTTATTATAAACACTATGTTAAAGTCATGGGCCTCCAAAAGAATTTCAGAGACAACGTTTACATAACATCAGTATCCAGGCTTTACCGAGGAAAGGATGATGAAGACAGAAATCAACTAAATGAAAATATTTCAACACGGCATTTGGAAATGGAAGATGGACAGAAATCACTGATTAAGAGAAACTGGGAAGTGAGGGGTTATCAGCGAGCAACAGATGGTTCTCATGTGCCCTTCTGCCTCTTTGCTGAGAATGTGGCTCTTGCCACAGGAACCTTTGATTCTCCTGGCCGACTACAAGTTGAAGGAGAAGACTTTCCTTTTGTGCTTCATTCCATGTCTGACTTCGGAGCTGCTATCAGCAAAGGAAAGTTACGTGGGAAGACAGACCCTGTGTTAATTGTGGGTGCTGGACTTACAGCAGCCGATGCAGTACTGTGTGCCTACAACAACAACATCCCAGTAATCCATGTGTTTCGTAGAAGAGTTACTGATACAAGTCTAATTTTCAAACAGTTACCTAAAAAGCTTTACCCTGAATACCATAAGGTCTATCATATGATGTGTACTCAGTCCCATACTGTGGACTCTAATCTACATTCTGCTTACACTAGTTTCCCTGAACACAATGTACTTTCCTTCAAGCCTGAAATGAAATGTGTTCTTCAGAGTGCCTCTGGACTGAAGAAAATTTTGAAGTTTTCTGTAGCCTTAGTTCTGATAGGTTCTCACCCAAATCTTTTCTTTCTAAAGGACCAAGGGCATGGCATAGGGCATCACTCTAATCAGCCCATCACATGCAAGGGGAATCCTATAGAGATTGATCCATACACTTACGAATGCACTAAAGAAGCTAACCTCTTTGCTTTAGGTCCTCTGGTGGGAGACAACTTTGTAAGGTTTTTAAAAGGAGGTGCACTGGGCATTGCACGATGCTTGGCAATAAGACAAAAGAAGAAACATGAATTGATTGAAAGTGGGGATGGAGGAGGTGATGGCGTACCATAAATGAGATATTAGAAACTTTCACATACAGAATTACAGACGTAGTCTAACAGAATACTCACTGACAGCGAAAGTTGATAGCAGTCACATTTCTGTTGTATACAAGTAACCTGCGCTTGTATTGCTTGGTAAAGGTTGCTGATACTACAATACTTCACCTTTTCAAAATACAAAAAATTGATCTGCTATTACAGCTGATGTCTACTCAACTGGAATTACTTCCAGATAAACAGAAAATGAGACTAACTTACATTGACCTGCCTGTCATCTCTTGCTCAGCTAAAGGAGCAGACTTCTCTGGGAAAAGCAATGCCTACCAGAGTGGCTTTATATTTTAGTGTCAAATGTGACAAAATATTCTTACCATGAAATTAAAAATAACTTCTAAAAGCAGAAATCACTTTACTTAGTATGAAATGATTCTTGGTCCCAAAGCAAATTTGGAGCCTTCTGCTTGAAACAAGGATTTTATTTATTTGCCATAGTAATACAAATACTTGGAATGAGCACTTAATAAAATGGTTTTCACTATAAGAACGATTTCTGTAAGGAAGGAATATTCCTCAACATTTATAAATTATCCTATTTGATAATTGGAATAAAAGAATAAGCATTCACATTTAATCTTTAACGCATGTTTTGACACAATCCATTAATGTTTTTTCACACTCTGCCTAGAGTCGGGTGAGTGCAGAAAGACTAACATGAGATGTTCCCCTACAGTGATATGTACATTTCTGAGAATACTCATTAACGTAAACAATAAAGTACTGATGTAAGTGCTCTTATTACAGTGTCAATATAATGAATATCTAGTATACTACTGAAAAATTAAGTACATGAGAAAACGTAAGGTTTTTTTGCTTCCTAGCTCAGGAAGACTGAGTGGGATCACTTGACTGATGAAGGTGGGTGATAGATATTCTCATCTCCCATTTGACCAAGTATTGGGTTATTTCTCTTTTTTTGCTAGAGCAGCACGTAACACTAAAACTATTTTAGCCTGCATTTTTGAAACTTGAAAAAGGGTTATATCTCACAGCCAGCTAAAAAATAAACAAGCCAAACCCAAAACAAACATGCGTAGTTTTATAAATCTTAAAGCTTGTTACGAAAGACAAAGACTTAACTTGTACCTACCTCTGAATTGAAGTTTCACCTTTCTGCTCCATAATGTAAGAAAGACCTAGATTTCATTTGCTGTGTTTTAGAGTAGTTTACCTAAACACGCTCATGGGTTATTAACCATAGTGAGGTAAGCAACAGCTAGTTAGAAAACTTAAGTTATCTTCCAGAACTCTCAATAGACAAAAGTGCTTGGGTTTAACTGATTTATTACCAAACATTTTAATTCAGGTCCAATGTGATGGAATCGATGTTATTTAATTTTTTCTTTGGGGCTTTTTTGTGTTGAAGAACGTCATGTTAGTTTAAGGTACTGTATTTGCATTTGCATGATTAAGATCTCCGTATTAGAACTTAAATAGATTTTAAAAAGGAAATTAGGCTTAGACTTTGTGAAACTGCTAGTGCTTGCTGGTTTCCCACCTGTCTAACTTTCCTAAGTTGTAGATACCTATATGCAATAAATGCCTGTTTTCTGTGCCTACTGAATTATGGGGTTCTGTGGCTACTGCAGGCCTTTATGGATCTGAGTAAGTTACTCAGACTTTGGACATAAAAGTTGAAAAGGTAAAGTGTGCAAGGATTAAAATGACTGTATTTTCAATGGAATTCCAAAGTAATTTATGAAATGATGCTACTACTAATAATAAATTTTTGTTTAGAGCCAACTTAATAGCATAAACAAATGAAGCAACATTTATATTAACTTCTGCATTGCCTACATGGTTGGATTTAACCATGCATTGTCAATACTAGTTAAGATACTTTTTTATACTGATATTTGAGCTGGTTTTAATTATGCTAAATTCTAGTCTTATTTTCTTCATAATTGATTTGAGATTCTATAATTTGCCACCTTTGGCAGAAACTGTGTATATATAAATCTATCCTAAACCTGTGATACCTAATAATTTTAATTATTAGAGAATTAGAGAATCAGTGTTATAAGTGCTAAATACTTGATTATAGAATTT
The DNA here is from genome assembly GCF_964188355.1 of Buteo buteo. NCBI lineage: Eukaryota > Metazoa > Chordata > Aves > Accipitriformes > Accipitridae > Buteo > Buteo buteo. The sequence continues at coordinate 50,754,439 of NC_134173.1, forward strand.
TATTGCAGTTAATATATTGGAAATATATCTGTGCTGTGATTAAGTCACTTCAGTTTTGTGTCAATATAAATGTCCGAATACAACATACCGTGGCATGTTACTGATTTTTCATTTGTTATGTGAAACGTTTAAAATGCCAACAAAACAAAGGAAGCAATTTACTTAAACAGTTATTTTGCAAAAAAGGGGAAAAAGCTTCAAACAGCCTAATCTCTAGCCTCAGCTGCTGCAGCTACTTACAAGCTGTGTGTGTTGTAGTTGACAAATTTGTAGCAGAGATTTTTGTCCTGTTACTACACAGGTATCTTTACTGCAGTATTACAGCACCTTGAGGTTCAACTGTTTTTGTTTTGGGTTTTTTTTGTGTTTTGATTTTGTTTTTAATCAATCTTGCCAGTATTTTTGAGATTAAAAAATCACATGTGAGACCCCTTAGTTGGGTAGAGAAATTTTCCTAGTGGTCATGTTTATTAAGCCAGTATAAAACCACTTTTTTTCAACCAAGTCTTTAATAAAAAATCATCCTGTTTCTTCTAGGAATTGCTAGGTTTAAAGTTGTAGCTGGACTTCCTCACTTTTGAGTTTCTGGGTTTGAGAGAAATTTCTGTTTCTCTCTTCTTTGGTATTTTGAGAGAATAAGAGATGTAAAAATTCAAGCTTTGCCTTAGGGATAGTTTTACCTAAAGCATTGTATCATACTTACTGCATTTATTGTGGATTAGATGTTGGCACTGAATAGTTGTCTTTTAGGGAAATACTTTGTTTCTCAGATTTAAAAAAACCCCAAACATTTGAACTGCCTGTATGTTATAATAGTTCCCAGAAGGGAGACTGTTTGCTTCTTTCAGTGAGAAAGATAAGGTTTTAAACATTACAGATTTAAAAAGGATGCTTACTACTTAAGCTTTATTACTAAAATACAGACAGGAAGAATGTAATTTTTAGCTAAAGGAATTTAATTTGGATTTACAGAATTTGTAAAGGTATGTTAATGCATACTGTGTATTTTCTCATAGGCTAGTGGGAAAATGTCTCTTATATTTGGGTTTCATTCTTAATGCTGAATGTGTCTCCTAGCTAAATTATTGTGAAGATTATTTTAAGTAGTATCTAGCATTGAACTGGGACTAAGAATTGTCTTAGTAGCTTTCCCTAACAATCTGACTCCTATGTGATTATTTAACAATAGGTGCTTGTTAATGAAGGTACCTGATGGGGCAGTAGGAAGCAGCACAGCGTTTCTTTTGGTTTCCAGTAGATGATTGATTTCTGCTTAAAACATTTTCCACAAAAGAGTAAGGCTAAGTTTTACCCTAGTGAGTAAACACAGAAATCCTTTCTGCAGGTAATCCAGAGAGAGTGGTGACAATAACATCGGATCTCCTCCCCCCCCCCCCCCCCCCCCCCCCGCCATTGCATTGCCTTGGGCTAGCAGCCTGGGCTTGCCAGTCAATCCATAGGAAGAGTATAGCTACACATTGAGTAAGGGACACTGAAGTGCGTCCCACAGCTGTAGGTCCCTAGTCTGCAGCATGTAGGGAATTGTTGGGGTATACTGTATTTTCCTTTTGAGTGTAGGCACCTTTTTTTTTAATGATTAATTTCATAGAGTGATGGTTACATAATGAAAAATACTAATTTTGTAGAAGGAGGTGGCTGTAGTTTCTTTCTCTCAGAGCTCAAGAACTGTGAAAAGAAGGCGAGAGCCAGAAAGCCCGAGTGCTTATTCAAAGCTGGAGGAAACAATAAATTAAGACTCAAACTTTGAGGCAGGCCTGACCTGCATATCCAGTTGAAAGGAAGAAAAGGCCATTTTTAGGCCAACTACACGAGAGAGAAAGAAAGGGTGTAAAATTTGCAAACTTCTCATGAGTCCTCACTAATAACAAGCAATGACCAGTGAGGAACGATGGAAGGAAAGCAGCAAAGAATCTGAGCAATATGAACTGCAAACCTATGGGTGCTGAAGTGAATCCATGCAATGCTGATAGGCTGGTGGTCTCCCATCCTCCTGTGTCAGATCTGCACACTGCAACTTTAGAGCTCTGTCCTGGAGCTGTTAGTCTAACAAGTTGCCATATATTTTTAATTGGTTATTAACTGAAGTTACACTGAAGTGCAACACATATCTATGAACTAGAAGCAACTAGGGCTGGATCAGTAAGGTGGTGGCCAAAAGATGAGACTTGGTTCCTCTGGTACCATGTTTTCTACTTCTGAGAAAGCAAGCAGCTATTTTCATGTAATAGTGGAATCTATGCTTAACAGTGCTATCTCCCAAACATTTCTAAACAGCAAGAGGTAGCAGACATATGCCTTAAAGGCAGCGGATTATTCAATTTCATTATCATCCATATAGTAATGACTTAATTTTGAAAAAGTTATGGAACAAAAAAATGCTAAAAGGTTTATACTGTTACATTTTAATTTAGATAATATTTTGGAACCTTACAATAACAATATTCTGTCATCATTCTGGATTATTTTCTAAGGTGAGAGCAGGACGGGAGCACAGTAACTCAATTGCATGTAAAAGCTTTTTGGACATTTACTTTCCCCTTTTCCCCTTGCCCAACCTGAAAGAAAAGTCATGCTTTGTTTGAAATAATCATAATACCTGATTCTATTTAGCAGAAACAATGGAAACTAAAACATTCTTTCATAGAGAAAGGAAAGCTTGTGACATAAAGGACACAAATCTGAAGCAAGGATATTGCATTATAAACAGCTCTTTTTCTGAAAAAGACCATATTTGGGGGAATATGGTACACTTAAGGTGTTTCAGTTTAGCTAATTTTTGAAGCTTGAATTACACAAGGAATTGTGAGGTCAAGGATGAATTTGGTGTAAGGAACAAGGATTATAGGGAAAGAAAGCATTTATAGTATAATTTATTAATTATAGTGAAGCTAAGCACTAGTTTAAAGATGGCTTTGCAGAGACTAGAACATTTCAGCTCAAGCAAATGCTGAACTTGAGATCACATTACACCTGTCTGCATGCTAGGTGATTTTCTAACAACAAAAATTTTCTACTTACAGGGTATATTAAGCCAACTCTTAAAACTGAGTACTCATCAAAACCAGGAAAAAAGCTATACTTCATATTTGTAGCTCTCCTATCCTTTTGAAATGACTTCTTCTGGAGACTAAGTTAATCTAATTTGCACTTTCCTCCTCCATCTCTTCATCCTGAGATCACTGACAGTGTGTGTCAGCCTACACTGGATGTTTCAGTAAACTAAAATTCAGGTTCCTGTTCCTGGACACCCTCTGTAGACTTACATACCAGCATAAAGAAAATGAACAACTAGGTTTGTTATGTGTATTCACAAAATATTATGGAATCCTAGCATTTTTAGGTTCTTTTTTAACTAGGTTTATGAAGAAAAAATAGTTGTCCACCAATACAAAGCTAGAGACAAGGCCATCAAAGAGATTTGATACAGTACCAGGCAACACTCTGAGGAGAAAGAAATGGTTCATTTTTCAACCGTTTGGATTCGAGGACCAGCTTCTATGTGAACACAGTTATTGCTGTTCAAGAACTGATCCTGCTACCTTATATCTACCTGGCACAATTTGTAAAGTCAGTACTGTGATCTTGCTCATTTCTCTGTTAGGCCTAGTATGCTCATTGCGGAATTCCAGTTCTAAATGAGATAAAGGCTTATAGTCATCTACCTAGATGTTTGTTCGTGCATGATCCAACCAGACTTGGAGATATATGTAAATGTCATTTCTGTGTCATGCCTCAGCTTTCTGCTTTTGCTGGAGTATGCCTGGGTCATACCCTTTTTTTAGATGAGCAATGTAAACATGTACAGAACATCTGCAGTTAGCTGAAATTTATTCTCCTTTGGAGCTGCAAGCAACTTGTGAGCAAAGCCTCAGCTTTGATGAGATGATAAACTACCTGAGGTTTGCATGCTAAGCTTGTTTTATCTTCATGTGTGAAAACTGATGACGGGCTGAAGGTTAAAGGAGTAATATTAAAACAGTTTCAAGTAGTAGCCAATTATTCTGGTTTGGAGAAGTGGGGAACTCTTCAAGCCAATGGAAAAAAACTGGGGAGGAAGAGGCATTCAGAGAGCTGTAGTGTTCAGAAAGAGGGAAAAGGTTTTGGTTTGCATGGATCTGGTGCTGTAGCCAGTGCTTGAGAGAGATTCTGATAGTCAAAGCTGGGGCAGAAGACTAAAGCAAGTGGCAGGGAAAGTCGCTAGTTAGGGAGATCTGTCTACAATTTTTATAAATATGTCACTGGAATGTGGTGATAGTGGTTACCAAAACACTGTAAGAGGAAGAGTGAGGAATAATGGTAAGGAAGACGGTTCAGGTTTTGCCACGCTTGGCTTAAGTTTTAAGGAGGTACCAGAACACAATTAGAATTTGGAATCAAACACCAGCTGTGGCCAAATGTGACTGAAGCTAGATTCAAGAAATGGAACACAGCAAGAGAAGGGCTAGTTTTATGGGAAGGGAGAAAAGACAGGGTAAGAATAAGAACTGAGAAATCACCTGTACAAAATGGACTGGCAATAGGAGAGCTGGGAGGGGGTTAGAGGTAGGTCTATAGCAGAGACTTCAGCTACTGTCTCAGTTACAAACTGAAGTTTGCTGGTAAACGTGTGGAATAGAGCGTCTCAGACGCATTAGGACTGGAGGTAATGAAGGGGGCTTAGCACTCTGCAGGAAGTCGATGGGGAGGTCAGTGGGCAGAGGAAACTGAAGCTGACTGCAAACACACTTTCAGCATAAAGGAACTGGTGCAATGACACAGGAGAGGCCAGCCCTACTGCACCAGCTCCCCCATTCTAGGAGAAGACAGAGAGTGAGGGTAGGAGAAAAACAGGTAGACTCACAGATGTGAATGGACAGAAATAGAAAACAAACTTCAACAGTGGGAACATTTTGGTAGTCTTGCCAAAAAAGGCAGTGGCTTCCCCAGCTGATGAAGGAAAGATGGGAAGTCAGCCAAAACTGGTATAAGTTAAACTGAAAATTAAGCATGTTGTTCCTGCAGGGATACAGCACCCATCTGCTAGTTTATTGGTGCATGGATTAATTCAATCTGCTTTAAACTATGTTCGGCTAAACTGCTGAATGCAAGACTGTATTTTAAAAGCCTTGCTAATAAAAAGTATATTTATTTTATGTATTGTGTGCATCTTCTTCCTGTAAGCACTGTGAACAAATACATGCTATAAAAAAAAAAACAATCCAAACAAACCCTTAGACAAACTTTGTGTTACACAGAAAAATGCAAGAAACAAGATCTGAAGTTTCTATTTAGATGTATTTTTAGGTGAAGAGCATAATTTTGTCAAAAAGGTAGGTATGCTTGCAGATTGTGGTTTGAGGCAGATGAAAGAAACCTTAGATGTCACATCTGAGTTACTGAACTTTTTTTAACCTTCTGATGAATATCAATAGCACACAAGTTCTCTCAGAAAACTGGTGAACTGTATGTTGAAACCACAGGGCACAAACCCCACAGAATGAAAATGGAGCATGCAGCAGAAGTTCTGCAGAACGCAAACTTACTGCCCTTGATTGTGCTCACAGCTTTTGCTTTACCTATAAAACTGCCTTTATCACAACCCACGGAGTTTTCCTATTTCTACCCTTGATTCTCTAACCCCATCCTGCTCAGCAGGGGGGAGCACAGGAGCAGCTGTGTGGGGCTTAGCTGCCTACTGGGGTTAGCCCACAACAGTATGTTTTACAAAATAGACATCAGATCATTAATGTAATAGTTCCAGGGGTAAGGCAATACTGATAGAGTTTACTGGATATTCAGGCTCCCAAGACTTGGATCATGTAATCATGTCCTTTGTTAGTGAAGTTTCTGAGGTAGATGATAAAAGGCCCAAACCAGTAAGCCAATAAGCATGCTTCCTCTAATGTCTGGAGCTGAAAATCATGACAAAAGTATGCTAAAATGGAAGGAAAGCTTCAGTATTATGAATGGGATTTATTACAGGAACTTGGAGTTAGAATTCAAGCCATGGGTAAGGGGTAGAGGTTTAGATGTCTAAGCTTCTTTCTTAATGCAAGCATAACTTCATGTTGAAACAGCAAAAGGCTCAGGTTCACTAATCTACAGGCTTCTCATCAACCAGACAGCAGATGCAACTGAATTAGAAACAAAACTATCATCTATTGGACACCCTCAATTTGGACCCAAAACAGGAACACACTGGGTGTATCTAGCCAAGTGCTGATCCTGACTTTTTTTTTTCCTTGGCACCACTGTGGAAATCCCCACAATGCCCTTCCCTCTCAAGAGCAGAGCTACCTGTGAAAGACTGCAAAGAAATCCGATGATGATGTTGGAAGTGTTGATACAGAGAAGACATCTCAAGATCTATAAATCTATCTCCAAGTGTTTGTGGGTGCTCTCCCAGTCACAGGGTGGGTGAGTCCTTAAGTCCTAGGTCACTAAGTAACTAAAAGTATCAAAGCTGCTAAATTCAACTGTCTGGGGAACTGGATTTGAAGAGCCCCCCAAGTCATATAATGTGAATAGAAGAGTGGTCTCAGATGTGCCACCTGGGTTACTTGAACCCTAGCAGACTGCAGTCTGAGCAGCGAAGGACTCAGCATTTACTTTCTCGTAGAAGGCCCCTGTACATTGTATCTTTTGAGAATTTCTAAGGTGAAATGACAAGTTCTATTTTTTACAACTGTAAACACAACCTTTCTGAAGGATCTTGTCCATTGATATTCTGCTATCCAAGCTATTTGCTTGAATTTAGTAACAGCAATCGAAAAGGTCATCCTCAGCAGCCTACAAGAAAGAGCTACCCTGTTGGACCACTGGGTCTTCAACAGGAAAACCTGGAGATTCTCATTGTGACAGTAGAAAAACTCACCTGAGGGTGCAACAAACAGGAGTCAGTACATCTCCTCCAGCAAGTATGTAAAACTGTTCTTCAGTGGTTGAAAAGTATTTGGTAGACAAGATTTGATGTGCCCTGATGCAAGTTAACAATACCAAAACACTCTCACAGCTATTGCTGAACTCGGAGGTATTAGTCTTGCACTTTGTGTATCACTCTGGACATCCCTGACCAAGGGATCAAGAGGATGACACAGATCTCACAATGCTGTTCTTCAAATCTGATACACAAGAGTGGCTTGAAACAGGTCAGTTCATCTTCCTTGCATGTTCTGAGCTCTTGCCAGAGGAAGTAGTTTTATTAAGGAGTACTTAAATTCAATTACATCAACCACATTACTTCCTCACACACCATCCTGCCTCTTGAAACAGCATGCAACGGAGCTACTGTCCATCTTCCTCTGTATGTGATGGCTTCGTACAGCTGAGCAGAAAGTCTGGAAGGCTTTTTTCACTGTAGTTCCATGGGAATCCCTCAAATCCAAATTCTCAGATCACTAACATGAGCTCTCCTAACCCCAAAATGGGTAGCTATTTCATAGCTTTCACTGTTGATACAGATGATGGAATTATTTTGAAGAGCAGATTTTTACATAGTGATTACAAGAGAGAAAGAAGTGGGTCAAATAATTTAAAATCCCAAATTGGAGTGCAGTAACTGTTTAAGACTTTCTCTGGCTTGGAAATAGCTTTTAACAAATGGACATTCAAACTTACTTAAAGCTGCAAATGAAAATATGTTTAGGCAAGAGAAAAAAAGCTGGGTTCCCCCTGCCCCACCATCCTTGAATCCCGGAAACTATCAAACTCAGTCTTCTCCCCCTCTAACTTGAATCTCGTTGCAAATAAAAATAGAGTACAAGACATCATTATATCAGAATTTACACTTCTGAGGAATGTACAAGGATAATTTCTCATTTAATACTATAGGAAAGTACACAGACTCTCATAATCTGATGGTTCTCATCGTGCAGCTTTTGGGCTTTCTGTATACATCTTTTGTTCTTAAACAGCAAAATACAGCTCTCTTCTGTTTGCAAAGGAAAGGAAACATGCAGAAAAAGAAACTGCACTTGATTCTCTCTCCCTTCCCAAGAAACCAAAATTAAAATGCTTGTTGCTCCTGCAAAATTTTTTGGTATCTTTTTCTGAGTTTGTGAGAGTGTTTCTGGTCTAACTGTTGGCTGTTGAAACAAATTTTGAAGACATAATAGGGCAAAAATCACTGCATTTTAGAATGTAAACATTCGTTTCAAATCTGCCATCACACAAAATTGGTGGCTGACTAAAAATAATTTGATGTCACCAACTTCAAAAACAGCAAGAAGCTTGACCATGTTGATATTAAATACTTCTTGTTTACTCAGATACAAATTTAAAGTTTGCTCTAACTTGTTTATGAAGTCTTCAAAAACCTCCACGTCAAGACAAAATTAACAATATACAAAAATCTAATTAACAAAGCCTTTCTGAAAAGAAAAAAGCCTGATGCTAGCTTCCTTTTTTTCCCAAAATAGTACTGATAAGCAAAGACTAGAAATAAACAGCCTAAAATTAAATCCTAAGTATCTATGGTATTTTACCGATCATTACTCTGAAGCAAACTATGTTAAAGTCTTGAAAATGTGCAATCTGTAAGCACCAAGCAGTGAAAGAAACTTTTCTTTAATAAAAGCAAGACTTAAAAACAAGTCTTACAGTAATAGGCAGCTCAAATGTTCATATGTAGGTATATATTACACACTGTAACCAACAAACCTAAGGAACAGAAAGCAGTTTTTGCTAGAGAATCACTGTAAATTCAGGTCACATTTTATCTTCTCCTTTTCACGTTAGGATCATACCTGCAACAAAAAAGAAAATTTGTCACAAATAATGAAAACTTTATGATATTCAAAGTTAATGTTATGTAAATAGCTTTATTATATATTCATAACAAGAGATTGGTCAGTGTTCAGTCCTTTCCGACTGCACTTCTATAATTAACTACAGTTGCTACAATTTGACCGAAGCCAGAACCTGTGCATGAACTAGGGATAACCCTTACTAAAATTTTCACTGACTTCCTAGCTACTTAAAATCTTTAAATCTGATGCATGAACAAGTTTTTCCAAGCCTTTAATGTTGCATCATTAAGGTCCTTACTAAAAAACCACCACAACAAAAGGGGAGGGAGGGGAAAGGGGTACTGTGTATTCACAGCAATGACAATATTTGGCCACAACTCATTCAGACAAAACCCTTCTGCTGCTTCCCATTCCCACATAAAGCAGTTCCTTGCCTTACATTCCCCTTTATACAGCTTCTGATTGATTTTTAGTAATTTAGATGTACTTTCTGGATATACTAAATAGTTACCTGATCTACTGCAATATGCTTATATTTTGTCTCTGCTTGACACTGCTATCCCTTGGCCTTCTCTTTCTTTCCATTTGTGTTTCATCTCCCAAAATCCTGTGTCACTTCTTTGAAATTCTGATGTGTTTTGTATTCATGTATGAATAACTTATGGACACAACTGAATGATCAGGCAGTTTTACTCCCACTAATTCTGCTCTCGTTCATCAAGATTTTTTTGCTTAGACAGGAAAATGTGACAACCTGTGAGCCAAGTTACATCATCTCATAACTAGAAAGGTATTAGAAGTCACTGTTGTTGCTATACAAGTCAGATTTCTGGCAAAAATGAAATGCGTAACCTTTGAAAGAAATGCTCTATTATTAACTGTTAATTAACAGAGCAAGCTGTTAATGCAGTAAGACTTTCTGAATGCTCTTACGCATGCTGATATGTGGTATCATGTTTCTTTGATAGTGATTTGGACAAAACCATCCTTCTTTACCATACACATTTTTCTACCAAAATGCACAATTTTTAGTGTTTGTCAAACACATGGCAGGTGAGAAGTCAAACATTGGTTGCTTGTTCCTTCACATAAAAATTAAGAAAATAATGAAATCTTTGCTAAACAAAATGAGATCCTTATATAAAATCTCAAAGCATTTCTTTGAATTCATTGCTATAGCATTGTAACGCATTAGTTCTAACATTTAAGTATGTCCTGGACACCAAATCCTATTTGGGGGGTGGGGGGAGGAGGAAGACAGGGGGGAAAGACAGCAAATAGGAGAAGGGAATGATACATGATGGAAACCTGCTATCAGGACACCAACAGCTTCAACACTGTCTGTGACTTTCTGTGGAGATGCTGACACTGACAGTCATAAACACCTTTTTCAGTAGTCTCCCCCACCTCACCTCCAGCCATTTTCCATGTTAAATGAAGCCTGGATGACGTTTTCCAGACAGAAAGAAATCAAACAACATTATCAGAGAAAGGAAACCGTACAGTGCCTGTGGCCTGAAATGGAAGAAGGACTACAGAGATTCCACAACTGTGAGTGAATGCACAAAGAAACAAAAGACCTTGCTGGGAACAGGGAGTGAAGGATACAAAGGGCTATTACTGAACATAATCCATTTATCTGCAGTCTTAGCAGATAGTATGATATGCCTTCCCTTCCCCCTCTATCTCAGTATGTACTCAGCTGTAGTTGAGGGCACAGCTTTTCCTTCTAGCTCACCTTTACCTTGGGAGTAGTGCATGATTCTTTCTAAGGGCATCTTCAAATGCAGTTTCTCTTAAGATTAGCATTATGCCAAGTAGTTTTACTCAGGATTAAGGACAAAATTAAAAGTAGGTTACAAACTGCTGAACATTAAATTGTGTGTTTTAATATTTTTGACTGTGGAAATTTCTTTAAGTACAACTATCCTAAATAAATTGGAGTTGAGGTAAGAACTTTTCTAAGCATGAATGCATGTGAATTATCTAAGTTTCCACTGCTGTGTTTTGAAAGGCTGAAAATTAATCAAGATATTTTGAACCAGTTAATATTCCAGCACAGCAATCAAGCTGCAACATGTTTTTATACATGTCTTCATAACTGACATATATTTAAAGGCTGTATTGCAGGTGTAAAAACTGGATGAGACTTGGCTAAGAACTTTTTTTAATTAGAAAGTGGTTATTGTTAAATTAGGATTGCAGCTGAAAGTAACTGGACAGGATATTAATTGAATAGGACGATTCTCTCTTTAAAAGAGAGATTAGGGAAAGTGGTAGACAACTGAAATTGTTGAAGTTATTGAAAGAAAACTGCTGAAACGGGCTGTGTTTTAGTGGCAAATGTAACGAGTTATGGCAAAAAGCAATGGCAAACAGCCAAGGTGAACCTGGACCTACCAAAGAAATCTCTCAAACTCCTGTGACATAAGCACTGATTAAGACAGAATTAATGACTTCACTACACTGTCAAGAGCATAGAATGATCAGTGTGAAAATGCCTCCTCTCCTCAGTTTGAAAACTGGAAAGACAGTTAAGGCAATGAGGAAGTTTCTAACAAGTAAAAAAAAAAAAAAAAAAGGTAGGAGCTCTTTCACTGTGAATGGGTTTGAAAGCAGCTTAAGGTCTCAAAGATAAGGGACACTTGAAGGGCCATACTGAAGGATTTACTTAGGTTTGTGGTTTGTTTGTTTGGTTGTTTTTTTTTTTTAATTTTTGTTTTAAATTCTGGGCATCACTACTTCAAAGATCAAAAAAAAAGAAAGAAGTCCTGCCAATCACTTTTTCACAGAACTAGTATTCTGTTGCTTTAGCTCCCTCAAGCGACTCGGCACAGGGACAGAGAAGTGCCATGGCCAGAATGAAAAAGTGGCAAACCCCATCACTTCTTCTTCGCAGTTCAGATGACTGACTTAATTGTAAGATCAAAAAATGTCATTAGGCTCTAGCAAACACTAATGTTGAAAAGCCTGACCCCAGAATCTCTTCTGGAGCTTGTGAACAATCAAGCTTGTGCATATGAGCCAGGAAATAGCAAAACTTTTGTTTGAGAATGTTCTTATTAAAAAATTGTAGCAAGTCTGAATGAAATTGAAAGTTTAAGGCATAAAAAATTTGAGACAAGTTGAGTCATTTTGGGTATATTCCATACATGGGAATACATGGAATTTTGAAAAGAATCGTCAAAGTAGTCTTTTCCAAAAATTAGAATTTGTCCAAAAAAAAAAAGATGTGATGCAAAAAAATACACATTTTCTAAGTACAAACATAAAACTTACCTAAAGAGATCATCAGCAAGCGATTCTTCTCTTGCATGTCGGTTCTGTTCCTGAGAAAGTAAGTTTATTCAATATTTGACGTTAAGGATGAAGCTAATGAACAATACAGAAGAACAATATATTCCTGCACTAACACAGCTTTTCATGAAGAAATAAGTTTTCTTTAAGTACTCCATTCAGTGCTTATTCACATTAGATAATATATTTCACTACTCAAGTTTGGCTACTGCTACCAACTAATGGAATGGATTAGTTTGTGCAAGATATCAATTTTGGTCAGAAATATGCTTTTTTGGTTTTTAAGCATCATTATAGGAATAGGGAGATTTTTATCTGATTATTGGTGTGTAAAGGGAATTTTAATTAGCGTTATCTATACCCAGGAATTAAAAAACAAAGAATATAATAAAAAAAGTGTTCAAGTAATGGGGTCTTGATCAGGCTGTGGAAACACAGTATGACCCATCAGCAAGTATTTTTAAAGAAACTATTGGCAAATGAAAGTGCTAGAGAACTGCTGTGATAAAATATAATATTGTTTAAAACTTTTACATACAAAGGTGAAGATTTTTACAAAACAAAAAAAATATTTAATTTATTCTTACTGTATCTCTTCAGTATACTCCAACAGAATTTTACTCAGGTATTTTCTGTTCTGTTCAAGAGTAGAATATCAATTGTACTGTGTAACAATTTGAACACAGCTTACCATATCGAAGTTCTCCTAGCTCCCTGTCACATTTTTAGAAGTCACAAGTTTCCATAATGGTTATTTTGCTTATTAAAAAAAATAAAATAATTCTCTTCTAGGTTATCGATTTTGTTTTAAATCAATATTTCTGATTATATAAATGTTGCATGTAAAATGAATTCAATTACTCAGCAAAAAGATAAGCCTTACCACTGACCTCTGACTTTAAGTAACTTTTCTAATGTGTACGTTCCTATGAGCATATGTGGACAGCTAATTGGCTGAGCTTTTATTTTAAAAATAAAATTCTGAAGTATTTCAGTAATGACCACAGGTTGGTATGACCACTTACGTAAGTCAAGCTTTTGTTTGATCATCTTTAAGAAACAACTCCTTACCTCCATTTCTTGCCTTAACCAGTCTTCTAGCTCTGAATTCTTTTTAGCATGGTGAGCAACCAAATCTGATCCTCCAATAATGTATGGAAGTTGTCCTGCCCCTGGATAAGCTACCTGTCAGACAATAAATTCTTACAATTACAATACAAGGTAAGCACACTGCAAGTAACAGGTCTGTTTTAACAAATTCAGAAAGTCTATTCAGATAGCACAGAAGAAAGTCAGTCGGTCTTCCTTTGAATAACATTTGTCAAAGATCATATTTAATACACTGAAGTGAAAAAAAAAAATTAAAGAATGCTATTAAAGCCCTCCTTTTACCAAAACAAAACAAAAAAAATCTGACAAGTTACACATGCTAAATAAATCTAACAGTACATTAAAAGGAGTTTGAAAACATTATGAACTGATTTTTACTGATAATTCTTTTATCATCAGAATGCATAAGCATCTATCACAAAATGGTGGAAAAGATACTATCAGAAATTTAAAATGTTATCTGAGAGTATACTCCCAGAAAGCTGGAAGTCGCATTATGTGATTCACGCTCTCTACATAATATTTTACTGAAATGCATTTCTAGTAATCTTATACCATATATATATATTTTATTTTTAATATGAAGTGGCATTTTTACATTGAACACAGAATCTTCTTGAAATTATCTTCAGGACCCAAGCAAGCAATAACCTTATTTTTATAAGATACTAGATTTAATTCTATTTAGAAATCTAAGATTTAGTAGATAAAATGCAAAATTCTGAATCAGCATATGCTTTATACGTAGGTCTTTGGAGAAGTCAAATTGCTAGCTTTTGGAGGTACAACCGGAAGTTATGGTAGGCATCACTTAACAACTTATTCCAAGTAACAGCTTGGAATAGAGAGTACAAGTATATTTAAATAATCTAACACAAGGTAAGCCTTTGTCAGCCTAGTACTTCTTCAGTCAATTTAGCAAAATATTTGTTAACAGTATAATATGGTATTTAAATTGTTTCTTTCTGTAGTTACTATCAGTTTAAAAAAGAAAATCTTTCATAACATTTTCACAATCTTAAGGCAATACTTTTTAGTATTTTTAAATAGTGCCATCTTGTGAGCATTTCAAATACACACTAACCTTTTTGAACATTTTGAAATTTTTCTTTCCCCCATAGCTGGTATTTCCAGTAAGCTGACTATTCTGTCTCGGATGGCTGACAACCAACGATCTAAACTCAGTCAACAGAAGTCTGCTAGGAAGATTGCTGGAGTCATCTTGCAGTTCGTTGTGGTTCTTATGTGGGAAGAAAAAGGAAGGAGTACTTCAAGTGTATAAACAGACATACAGCGTATTTAACAGTATAAACTTCAGCGAAAAAAATTATGAACACAGTTGAAGCTAAAGTTAGGATTACAAAAGGGCAAGGGGAAGCAGCAGCAGTGCTAGAAGCCAAGAAGATGGATGTACTTCTCAGCCTCCTATTATAGTACCAATAGAGCTGGGAGCTCAGTAAATTTGTTTCTCTCATATTTACATCTGTTGAAAAGATAGGATCATTAAGAACTGCAGTATTAATAATGAAGTCAGTGTACCTCATTTCACTAGGATTTTACTTCAAGATAAAACTTCAAGTAAGAATTATTATTTTTTTTAAATTTAGCTAATATCTAAGAATTACTTCTTCTCTTCTCCACCTCGCCTCTTACCTGGACTAATTTAATCAAGTATGCTTACTCTAATGGAAACTCCAACTAACTCGACGGAAGACAAAGCTAAATGTCTTCAGCTCAGTTCTAGCCTACAAATTTACCATTTAGGCCAACTTTAGGGCTGTAAGCTGGATCTGATCAATGAAGCAACTTTTTCTTGTACATGAGAATGTTCATATGCCATCAAGTCTGCATGCACACTTTGCTGCTTGGGGCTAGATCTATGTGGATTAAAAATGAAGTCTGGGTGCAGGACAAGTTCACAAGTAACATTAAACTATCTTCATGAACAGCTCCAGCCCAGATGCAGTACAGTTGTTTTATAGCAAAGTATAAACTGAAAGTCCCTTAATCGGAGCTGACCCTGCACTTTGGTATGCTTCCCTCTTCTTGGACTGTTTTCTGTACCTATGTGAAAAGGTTTTACAAAAGCTTTTATCCTGCCCCCCTTCTTGACTGGCTACACTCTCCTTTGTCTCTTCAGAATCTTTCCATTTCAGTTTCATTTAGCTTTGTCTCCTTTTCCTCTGCCTCCCCTCCTTCCTTCATTCATCTCACCTATAACAAAGTTAGGACACTATTTATTTACTGTTAATCAGTGTATGTTAATCTATTTTCTCAATGGTCCATCTCTTCCATTCTAGTTGTGATCTCCTTAGAGCAGAGAAGGAGATGACGTTCTTGTCTGGTCTTTAAGCAGTAACCTAACAAAAACACCAGTACAAGTATTAACTGGATTGAAGGGTTAATACAATTACAATAGGTTTCTGTAGTTTCAGTCATCTTAAGTATTCATCGAAATGCCATTACAAAAGCATGCAGATGAACTACAGTTCACTCCATCTTTCCACAATCAGTAATTTGGACTGTACTATTCAAATTTACAGGGGATTATTTTAAGGGGTACAATCTTCAGAACCTGCTTTACTCTGAAAAAGGATCCAGGAATACTGTGTTCTTAAAAAGCAAAATTTTGATGCATTTTCTTAATGCTTCTCAAAGTTTGCTGTTCAAACTTATAATTAACTGGCTTCTTACCAAGACTGGTGACTCCTGCCTGATCTCACTTTTCATTTCTCAAGTTAGAACAGATCCAAGTACCTCTTTTTTCTATTTGACTGAAGATTATTTAAAATGTAACACAGAAATTAAATTCAATGCAAATTTAATTATCTAAAATGTTTTCTGCTCTTTACAATTGGAATAAGCATTTTCAAATCAATTTAAATATTTAGACAGAAAAGAAACTGCACTGTACTTTTAAGTTTTTATGAGTTTATGTACACTGTAACAATTGTTGGGGTTTTTTTCCTATTTAAAAAAAAAATCACTATTATTTTCTCATACCATTAGCAAGTTTTGTCCATGTGTACAATCTTGGAAGTCCTGCCAAGTTCTGGAAAGTAACCATAAAAGCTTTCGAATATAAAAAGTATCATTTTCAATTTCATATGTTAAGTGCACATGTGTGCAGAAAGGACATTTCATTACTAGGATAGGAAAGTATTCTGCAGGTTGCTTTCCTCCTATAGTTTAAAACCAGATTTGCCTTTCAGAAATTATTTTCAGTGGTTGAAAAATATCATATCAGCTTTATGCACCCTGTAGTTTTTGAGTCAATTACATTCTCTGTCTTGCCAGATACACGAGATGCATCTACACTTAAAGAAAACAGGTAACATAAATATGCCTGTGAAGCTCCATCATGAAATCTCCTTCCTATTCCACTGGAATTACAATTTACATGAATAAAATAGGTCACTTAATTAAACTATTAGAAGACTGTTTGTCAGCAAAAATCTTTAAGTGGCCATCTGATAAAGTAACAGTTTAGTTACGCATAAGAATTTGTTTTCCTTCATGATCCTGACAAGAAGTTAGACTAGAAAAACTTGCCAGGCCATAATAAAATTCAAGACTATTCCAAGGAGCCATTTTAGTCTCTCAGTACAGTCAGACCTGGTAGAAAGCACCTCCTCTAGAGCAAGAAACAAAGATTCTCTATAATTGTAAGACTTGCTTGTCTTTTAAAATTTGCTTGTCAGTAACACAAAAAAAAAAAAAGCATTATAACAAAGTTCAAAATTCACACTTTGCCAGAAGCAAGTTCCAGTAAAGTATCATGAGAAGACTGTTAAGCTGGTCTGAGCTAAGGATGCACTGACAATTACGAATTCTCATCTGGTAAAAGGTAACCTGCAAATTCCAGTTACTCAATCATACATTCAAACTTTATTATTACAGCATTTAAACACTTCCTACATTGTAGAACAACTGACTGGACAGTAAGCTTTAATATACATGTATTTTTTAAATAGACCATAATTAAACCTGTGTCTTCCCTCTTATTCCCCTCTGCTTTGTTCATAGTTACTTTGCTAGAGATCTCAACATTGTTTTCCTCTACAAACCTGCTTTTGTTTTTTTTTCAACAAAGTGCTACTGTTAGCTCAAAATGCATTGTTTTCTTCATTTCTCTTAGAAAATTGCCTTATTCTCAAAAACAAAACCAGAGAAATAATCAAGAAAACTAATCACAAGCTGTTGTTTTGGGGTTTTGTTGGTTTTAGTTTGGGTTCTGTTTTTTTTAAGAAGACATTAGTGACTTGAATTGCCTCATACAGGAATTTTAATAATCTTTCACATGACATCTAGAGATTCTTACTTTAAAGATGTTGAACACTACTGTGGTATTCAACAGAAGAGGGCAACTAAACATTTCTTCAGAAAATTCATTACATAAAGATAATATAATTGAGTATTATTTTAGTATAAATATCAACATTATAATTAACACAACAATATACAATATGACAAGTTTTTCTTGGGCCAGGGATATATTCTGCTGTTCCACCTACAGTACTTCAAGCAAAAAGAGAGGAAAACTTTCAGAATACAAGCAGCTTTCAATTCAATGAAAAAACATTTATATAGGTTAACACTGCAATGTTCAGATGTAACAGACACATCATGTCAATTTTAGTTCAGAGTGATTTGAGAGGTTTAAGCAAACAAACTTTAAGAAGCCAGTTTCTGCACGCAGGCAGCCTCATCCTTAAAGGACCCATCTGCAACCTTCTAACACAGCTCTAAATTTCAAGATTAGGCACATGAGAAGAATATAACTTACCAATATTTTATCCTCCTCTCTCTGCTTTACATTTGCTTCTTGAATCCTGCTTTCTTTGGCTTCCAAACATCTTTTTTTTTGTGTATTTCCTTGAGCGTCCTGGTCATGATCTGCCATTTGTTCTTCCCAGTCTAGGTCTCTGCTTCCAAACACAATTTCTAGTGTCGCTGTATCTTCAGGTAAATCATTCAACTCCTTTCTCTTCTTTGGTACATGCTTTTCACTAGAAGTAGCTTTAGTGTCTGTTTTATCACTTGCTAGTATGCCACTTTCCCTCATAAGCTTTATACCTGTGTCTGCTAATGCAAAATTTGGGTTTGTGTCCAGGATGTTATTTTCCTTTTGATGCTGTTGTGCTTCACTCTTCCACACTGATGAAGCTGTGGTTTCAATGCACTTGGAAACAGGCGATGACCTCTCCTCCAGTTTTGCTAGTTTGGGTAGAGATGTTTCTTCTTCTTCAGTTCTTTCCCTTAGCCAGAAAGTAATTACAAAAGAAAGAAATTACAGAAACATATCTGAATATGACTAGCTGCATCCACAACATAATAGCTTCGTGGGGTTTTTGTGACTGCATTATGAAATTTGAATATAAGTACCCTTGAGGAAAAGCTTGCCATTCTAGGAAGCTGACCTAAAACTACCTTTTTAAGTATGTTTTGAATTACATGTACATCCCTTAAGTTAAAATTATTTTCCAGAAACAGCATCAACATAACAATAAGGCAAGTAATGTCAAGAACATTTCAACATACCTTTTTCTAGCTACCTGGAAGTAATTTGTAATTGAGTTAGACTGGTGACGTGAAGCACACTCACTAGGTTTACCAGCTTCTGAAATTTCAGATGGCGAGACAGGATGACTTTTTTGACTAAACCCAGATGTTCTGTTCACTCTAGATATTGATGTTCCTGCATTTATGGTGCCACTTGTGCTAAGGTTTTTCTTCACAGCAGTTATATCTTGGAAAGCTATTTTCCCTCGTCCATCCATCTGGGGAGTATCCTCTATCTCCATACTACATTAGAGAGGAAAAAATATGAAGTGAACACACAAGAAGTTACCACAGAGATACACTGTAGAATATCACTTTTTAAAAAAGCTGTACTTGTACTTTGAACATACTTATAAACAATGTACGTGTGCTAAAAACAAATTGTAAAATCTGCTATGATAAATAATATTTTTATAATTATGAAATGGCTTGAAAATCTGTAATAGTTAAGACAGTCTAATCAGATATACAGTATCTACATTTGTATTTGAGTCACACAAGTCCTATGTGATGTTTTCAGTTATCTACCACTCAAAAGCAGAAATAGCACTGCAGACAAGTGGCAACAATTTAGTAAGTGCCATATCTAACTAACACTGTATATCTTTGTTCACAGCAATGATACAGTTCCTCTGCCACAAAAGATTGCTTTACTTGCAAGTATTAGCTTAGAAACTATTTCCATGAATACTTTACCATGTCTGCTCTTCTATTTCTGTATCAGCTACATGTACTGTGCTGTGATCTGCAGCAGTCAGCATTATGGTTTCATCCACAGCCAGACTCTGAGAAATGGCTCGCCCTGCAGCAGCTGATGCAGGAGTACTTCTAGTTAGAGCTGCAAGATTAACACAAGAGAAGAATTAAAAGGTTATTATCAAATCTGTGTTTCTTTGTATGTGTTATCACACATCGGTAACTGATCAGGTGAGATTTTTGTAAAATTGTCTTAAAGCAATTTTAATCAAAAAATTAAGCAGATTTATTAATTTAAAAAACCTGAAACAGTTCTAAAGGACCATATTCTGGGATTCAGTTTTAGTTAAACATTCCACTTAATTAAGTCATGGAATTTTACTTAAACAAAAATGAAGCATAATGGGAAATCATATATTAATATGGACATAATGTAATCAATAAATCATGCAACACCTATTTTATGCAAAACCGTCAACAGCACAAAATTCCTTACATTTACTGCTTTATTATGAGCTCTAACATGTGCTTATTCTATTTGGGATTATGTCTACTAATACAGAACCAATATTTGCTATCAAAAAACCTTAGAATAAATGTCTTCTACAGCCAATTTCTCATAATCCCCATAGTCAGGGGATTGCCTTAAAACATCATTTGCTGCTATTTACTCACATTATTTTTCTGTAAAACAGAAAGAAGAGCATATACAACATCTTTTATATTGTCTGCCTTTTCACTTGTCCTTGTCTTCATACACTTATGCCTCCTCCAAGTCAAAGGATACTAACATTTACTATTTTAACATACATCTCATCGTGCTTCTAGGTACTTTTTTTTTTAAATTACTACTCATCTCTCAGACCTTTACTTTCTTCCTGCATCTCATTCTGATTGAGACTATGATGACAGTATTATCCTTTCAGATAACCCATTCTTTATACATTCATTTATTAATTTTCTTCTACCACTGTAACCTGTAGAGGAATAACCCATAGACACACCTAGGGTCTCCTACTCGAGCAACGATGTATTATATACATTGCTATTTGTTGTTCTGAGACAAGATCAGAGGAAGAAGTCTTGTTTACAATCCCTTTGATTTTCAACACACAGAGAAGTTTTTATAACTCCCAAACAATAGCATTTGTTCCTTCTTAGCAAATAAACTGTAAGCATAGCTACCTTTAAAAGCCTGATAACACAGTCCATTTACCCAATTGAATAATTCAGACTGGAAACAAGAATCAGCATGTCTGATTTGTTCAGATGTCTGCAGGGTCAATATCTTTAAATTTAATCTGAGAATTAATTTATTTTGTATTGTTTTCTAAACTAACTGGATAGATAACAGATCATACACAAGTTATTCATACAAGAATACCAGTCAACCAAAATATTTTTCAGAGCTCTGCCAGTACTGCATGTGTATCTTTCTCTCTTCAGAATACATTTTTGAGTAAGTAATGTTCCTGTAAAGACAAATCTATGGGGTTTTTGTTTGATTTTTTAAGAATTTGTAGGATTTTCTACCCAATACAGCACTTTGTAGAACTGAATAGAACCTAGAATTATACACATAACTCTGACAATTTCATAGAAACAAAATATAGACTAACAATTTTGGAAGAAGCATGAAAAGAGAATTAGACAAACGAAACCTCTTTCTGTCTCTCAAATTTTTATTACTCCTGTATTAGCAAATACAAGTCAAGTTTCAAGTCGAGATTTGGAATGTCCACCCCCAAACTATTACTTTAGCAAATGTGGCAATCACGTCTCATTGTTTTTACTTCTTACGTCAAGATTATGTTTGGTTTTGAACTAAGTGGGCTGTGGTTGAATTTTCCTAAAGCAAATTCCTTTTTGTGAAACAAACAAACAAAATGCTAGTCTTTACAAATTAATTCTGTCCTTATTCTCTCAATTTCTAACATTCATCTTTTACCTCCCTATTACCCTAGTCTTTTCATAAAACTTAGAATAGCATGGAATTCAAACTACCACATCCATACTAATTCAGTGGCCACTAAAATGTGAAGCTTGTTTTCAAGTACCTTTCCTTTAAAGATCAATGTACTATGTGTCTGCTTTTTATGCTAATTTTAGATCTGCTACTTTTTTATTTACATCTAAGAGTCATATAATTTTCATTGCAGTTTATTGCAAGACCATTAAAAACCCATTATCTCTGCAGACTTGTATATGTTTTTCATACAGTGTCATTCTGTTTAGTGGTCTTGAAAAACAAAACAAAAGAACTTGAACATTAGCAGTTGATGCCCCTGTACAAAAAGAAATACTGCCTCTTTAATGCTGTTAACTTATTACTACCCTTGTTCCAATTACCTTTATTACTTGTCTGATTTTGAGGGTTGCAGTATTTTTCTGTAGACATGAAGATAACTGCCAATCCAATTTCTGCCTCAGGAATAGCCCTGAGATCCTTGCTGTTAATATACAAATAAAATAAAGACAAAAAAATAAAAAATGTTTCTCAATACAGATTCAAATATGAATAGGCAAATAGGCACAGATATGACAAAGTACAAAATGTTCCATTCCTCCTTTCAAGAAACATCAGTCTACACTACAATTTTTCACAATACAGTAAGTCAACATAATTATCCATCATTATATCCACGTCTTATACATATGAACTTCCACACTTCCTGCTACTGTAGTGTCGTGGTTTAACCCCAGCCAGCAACTAAGCACCACGCAGCCGCTCACTCACTCCCCCCCCACCCAGTGGGATGGGGGAGAAAATCGGGAAAAGAAGTAAAACTCCTGGGTTGAGATAAGAACAGTTTAATAGAACAGAAAAGAAGAAACTAATAATGATAATGATAACACTAATAAAATGACAGCAGTAGTAATAAAAGGATTGAAATGTACAAATGATGCGCAGGGCAATTGCTCACCACCCGCCGACCGACACCCAGCCAGTCCTTGAGCGGCAAAAAAAAAACCTCCTTCCCCCCCTTCCCAGTTCCTAAACTAGATGGGACGTCACATGGTATGGAATACACCGTTGGCCAATTTGGGTCAGGTGCCCTGGCTGGGCATGAGAAGCTGAAAAATCCTTGACTATAGTCTAAACACTACTGAGCAACTGAAAACATCGGTGTTATCAGCATTCTTCACACACTGAACTCAAAACATAGCACTGCACCAGCTACTAGGAAGACAGTTAAGTCTATCCCAGCTGAAACCAGGACATGTAGCTGTTGCCCTAAAAGCTGATTTGTTACCCTGTGTGCAATATACCAATCTCACACAGGAGAGATATTACTTTTTATTCAGGTCTAGGTGCTCGGTGGACTTTCCACAAATCAAGCACACCAGATTTATCAGGTGTGTCTTTTATACAGTAACAATTGCATATAATTTATTAAACTACTCCTACCTAGTACATATTCAAACTATCTAATGCATATGCACAGGCTTAAATAACCACAACACATCAAATGCCTTCTCCGCATGCGTGGGCATCTCGGGTGGTCTTCGGTGGTCATCTGGGGAGGTATTCCCTCCTCACTTTGACCGCTAAGTAGCTCTGTGCCAGGTCAATGGTTCGTTTTCCTGCCAAGAGGAACGTATCATCAATCAGGAAGAATAGAAAGGGTCAGAATGACCTTGGCTACTTCTCTAGGTGTTATTAAAATTGTTTGAAGTTGAAAATTATTAACTAACTTAAAACAGGATTTTCAAATCTGCAACAGGATTTTCTATATTTGACATCATAGCCACTGCCTAGTCCCAGTAATCTGGCCAATGCATCTCTCCCTACCCGATTTCTGGGCATTTAACCAACTGTGCTCTACCTCTGATTCAAAAATGTGTGTGAATGGAAAAGTGGCTTGAAAGATTTGAGCACTTCTTACAAGTCTGTTAGGCACACACACATCCCTCTCCTCTACTACAGCCATGAGAAGAACTTGAATACAGTTTTCTCTATTTAGGAGAACTAGGTTTATATATCAGGTTAAAGACTAGGATTTTGCTTTCTTTCACTGTTTTAATCAAATGGCATCACGAAAATCCTAACATCTATAAAATACACAGTCTGCCCTCTCAAACAAAACCTACCACCACAGCAAAAACTGATTTTCATTAAACAGAAGCTGCTCTTCAGAAACATTGTATGCAAATAATCAGACAGCAATGAACCACATGACCTCAAGGTGCCATCTCATCTGTTTTCCGTGAAATAAGTACATATATTTATTGAAAAATCATAGATGATCTATTTTCCATTCTTAGAATATATTAATTTTTAACTTATTTTAAACAGTGGAAGAAAAATCACTTGCTGTCTGTAATTTCAGAGCAGCTTCATTATAATAAATTTTTGTAGAATTGGATCCTCCAAAAAAGAAAAAGAAAAAAAAAAAAAGAAAAATAAAAAGAAAAATGTCATGCTTTAAGCCCAGCCAGCAACAAAGCACCACAAAGCCACCTGCTCACTCCTCACTGCCCCCGGTGGGATGAGGAGAAAATATGAAGAAAAGCTTGCGGGTCTAGACAAGGACAGGGAGGGATCACTTGCCACTTATTGTCATGGCCAAAAAACAGACTCAACTTGGGAAAAAACCAAAATCAATTTAATTTACTACTAATTAAATCAAAACAAGGATAATGAGAAGTAAAACCAAATCTTAAAACACCTTCCTCCCACCCCTCCCTTCTTCCCAGGCTTAACTTTACTCCCAAATTCTCTCCCTCCTCCCCTCTGGTGGCGCAGGGGGACAGGGAATGGGGGTTGGGGTCAGTTCATCAGACGCTGTCTCTGCCGCTCCTTCTTCCTCAGGAGGAGGACTCACACTCTTGCCCGGCTCCAGCGTGGGGTCCCTCCCATGGGAGACAGTCCTTCACGAACTTCTCTGGCATGGGTCATTTCTGTGGGCCACAGCCCTTCGGGCACAGGCTGCTCCAGTGTGGGCTTTCCGATGGAGTCCCGGCCATCTTTGGGGGCATCCCCCTGCTCCGGCGTGGGCTCCTCTCTTCCTGGGGCTGCAGGTGGGCCTCTGCTCCCCCGCTCCCCTCCACGGGCTGGGGGACACAGCCTGCCGTCTCACCAGGGCTGCAGGGGCATCCCCTCCTCCCCCGCTCCTCCTCCCCTCCTTCCTCACCGACCTCGGTGTCTGCAGAGGGGTTCCTCTCACACTCCAATCCCCTACTCACTGCCGGTTCCTCTTCTGAAATCTGTTCTCCCAGAGGCGCTACCACCGTCGCTGATGGGCTCGGCCTTGGCCAGAGGTGGGTCCAACTTGGAGCTGGGGAAGCTTCTAGCAGCTTCTCACAGGAGCCAGCCCTGCGGCCCCTTCCCCACTACCAAAACCCCACCAAACCCGAAACAAACAATAAAACAAAAACCTCATCAAATCGTCACAGAACTGCCAAGTCCTTTCTTTCCTGCTTCAAGAAATTCTAGTTACTATGCTAAATACTTAAAACAATGAAGAAAATGCACTCTTTATAAGCATCCCACTGCTTAAATATGTACGCAAACACCGTGACTAAATCTCTGCAGAAATTCTGAAATTAGCCTGCCACTGTACAAGAGAACAATGCTGTACCTTTGCAAGACGGTCAGAATGGAATCAGTCCAGTTTCTCATGGAGTCAGATCCTGCGATCTGAGAGTTCGTCAACCCCACGTCAACAACACAGACTTCGGGAGAAACTAGTAAAGATGTTTCCTTTCTTCCTTCTGTCATCAACTTTGCTTCCCCTCCTCCAAGAGTAACTGCTGGACCCAGTTTCTTATGCTAAAAAGAGAATGCAAATAAAAAAAAAAAATCTTAAAATACAGTCAGTTGAGAAGTATCAGCATAATGAACTATCAGCATAATGCTTATCACTGATGCACTAATGCAGATGCGATGTGTTCTGTTTCTCCCCCTCTATTTCACCTTGCTTAGGCCATAGTACTGTAAGACAATAAATACACAGAAATACTTCTTTCCTGATGAACCCAGAATGAGTGTGTATTCACAGAGAACAGAATCTGTGCTTAGCTACCCCTGCAACATTTTTGCAATGTAAAGCTTGATTACCTGCTTGGCAGTTAGAAATACAAAAGTCTTTCCACTGAATATTTTTTTCCTTTCATGATGCCCAGATAAATCCAGTTTTTCAGTGCCAATGGAAGGCTCATCAACTGGAGGATAAAAGCTGCAAGAACAGAAAATTAAAGTTAAAAAAATTCAGATTTACCTACCAGTACTGACTCATAGTCCTTTCCATTTCAGAGTAAAGCTCTGAAGTTAAAATACTGCATTGCTTTTAAAACTATTTATATAAATAGTTTTTCGAGGTTGTTAAGAAGAAAGAGAGCCTCTAATTTCTTGACATCTAAGGTAAGACCAACACTTTCTACTTCAGTAACTAAGAGGACAACACTATTAGGAATGCATTCAACCTATCCACTTTAAGCATCTGCTGTACACATATCCACATTCTCCACTAACAATACTGAGAAATGAGACTGCAATCTCATTCTGCACTTACTCTAGCAAATAGTAAACCCCCCCACAAAACTACTCATCTTCCTTCCTCTAGCCTTCAGGTGGGGACAGCCAACCCTCCTTCTCTTCTATTGAATCAAGAAATTGTGTACCACCACACTAGATGAGAACTCACTAATATGACAGAAAATAAGTACACTTTTCTTGCTGGTGGGATAGAGAACTGAACTGAACTGATTCTCCCTGCAGATGCTCAATTGTTTTGTCCAATACAAGAAAAGTGACCAGTTCAGCTGCGGAACAGATGAGGCAGAAGTGAAATTCTACCCTGAAGCTCTCATTTTTGTCACAGCCTGTGATCTCAGCTCCAGTTAATGATGGCATGCCCACATCATAAAAAGCCTCTAGAGTTAAGACAAGTATCTAACTGATAATTTCAGGATAGTAATTACAAGATCTTTGAGCCACATATTCACTACTACAGCAGTTCTGACAGAACAAGGTGAAGGCACATGCTAGAGAGAAGAGAAACTATAGGTCAATTTTAACCATACTATACTACATCTGTACCCAAACAGCAGTTTACATAGGTACGCTGGCTGATCATAGAACTACTTATCTTTATTCTGACTGGTGATTATACGTTTTTCTCATACTACTATGCAGGAAAAAAAAAAAGTGCTGAAACACACTCCCAAAGTCTGGTTTAATAGCACAATAAATTACATATATCCATGTATATCTACATATACATGGATATGTTTTAATTTTTTTTTCTAATTTATGCAAAGATGAGCTGATTCTAAGCAAGAAACATACTCCATGAAATGCTGAAATATTTAGGTTTCTGAAAAAAGCACTATCTGTAAACATATAAACATTCTTCAGACACTGTGACTATTCACATACTTATAGCTGAACACAAGAATAAGCATGTGAATTTTCTACTGCATCCAAATATGTAATTCAATTATGATAGGCTAAAATGTACTATATAATTACAGATAATTTTAAATAATCTTTGTTCTCTTGTGTTCTTCGGGATCAATTCCTGAAGCTTTATGTACACAATGGAAATTAACCAGCCTAAAACTAAACCATGTTTGGAAAAATGAGTATTTGATAAGTTTCAGCAACCTATACAAGTCTGTTTACAAAAATACTGTTGCATTGAATTTGAAATAGATATGATAAAGTCTACTAAGTTGTAAGAAATAGGGTAACTCAGATATTAGTTATCAGGCCAGAAGACTTCTGATACTGAATCCCATAGTGACAGTTATTAACCTAATACAGGGGACAAAGTCATCTTTAAAGACCAAGGGATAAGTAAAAAGGAAGAAACAGAAGTTTCTTTTACTTTGGAACTGGACTATAGTTTCTCTAGAAATACATTTCAAACCTCTGTTTTTTAATTTCAGCAGGAAACTTCAACTGATCATCTCCTCCTCAAAGAAACCTTTGATTTTCCTTTGAAACTCTTATCCAATGCTGATCTAAGCTTAAAAGGCAAGTCTTTTTCAGTCTTAGGATTCTGAAGTGCTCCTTGTACACTCTCCCCATAAGATCTGCAGTAACACCATTATCCAGAAAAGACCCTCTACAGTCTTGAATCTTTCAATAAATAGATTTTGATTCTTGATGAGTTTCTGTTAAAGGCCCAGTTACTTTCCTGCTTTTTTAAAGCCCTGCACTATTTACACTGGACTGCTGTAATAAAACATGTTATTTCGTACTTCATGCTGCATTTATGCAGCAATTAGTGAAATTTTCAGTTATTGTTCTTCCTTGCATAGGTTATCAGAGAGTACCAGAGGTAATATACTTCACCATAAAAAGCCTCAACTGCAGGTTTGCAATTCTGTGAAGTCTTAGTATAAACACAAAGAAGTTTTAATTTTTTTTTTAATTTTAAGCTTTTATTTCCCTAAGATTTTGGGGGGCTCAGATCTACAGTAGTAATCAAGATTTAATTAAGTGTCACCCTGTATTACCACATCCATATACGTTCCTTATTTCATATCCAAACTAGTATTGCCCCAGGTTGTTTAGTGTCTTGCGGATGTACCAGCCCAGGTCAGCTCTAGCTACAGTGCACAATGTAGAGATTCCCTGTGAAAGTTAAAAGTATTTTGGGAAATGGAATGCAAACAGCTGCTAAGCAAATTTTCAATATCTTCCCACAAGCTACAGCTTAAAAATATCACCTATTTAAAATACTGTAACTATTTTAAATATAGATCTGTGTATTACACCAGCTGTCTCAGTTTGATGCAGAACTCTCTCTTTGAAAACTACATAATGGATGTATTACTACTGTCACTAACATTTAGTCAGCTCAATTCCTCTGAGGGTCTTAACAGATAGCA
Organism: Buteo buteo; assembly: GCF_964188355.1. Lineage (NCBI taxonomy): Eukaryota > Metazoa > Chordata > Aves > Accipitriformes > Accipitridae > Buteo > Buteo buteo. Next base: position 50,782,692 of record NC_134173.1, read on the forward strand.
AAAATATTTAAGAAAGGGAAACATATCCATCTGGTTCTATTCTAGGGAGCACTTAACAGCTCAATTATACTGTCACTTCTATATTAAAGGACAGGACAACATGCACCCCAGTTTCAAGAGCCCAAGCCACTGTTTGCTTGTTACTGTAACAGACAGTAACAGCAGACTTACAGCTAGATAACATTAGACCAAGCAAATTTCAAATTGCACAACCAATTGCTAGCTTTTGACGGTTTCTACTACTTGTACTTAAAAAATAAAAATAATCCAGAAAACCTTACATCCAATATTTCAGAGAGGACTCTAAATAGTTTATTTAGTTCCCTCACATTCTTATAAAACAATGTAGAAGTAGAAGGAAAAGTTACAGTTCATGAAGATTCCCCCTTTCTTCTAGAAATGAAGACCAGATGAGCTTTAAACCACTCATAGATGACTGATTTGACATATTACATAAACCCCAACAAATGTAAAATCCAGTATCTAGAAACTAAAGAATATTTGCTACCAATTGCTCCAGATTGGCACCTGTATTGTTCTAACAAGATACTGTCACATTCTGTGAAATATATTTTACCACGTAGCAAGCACAGTTTACTGCGAATCCTCTGCAGCTTTGCTTCCATTACCATGTGTGCACCACTGAGATTTGCTTAGCTGTCCTTTCCCCCCCACCTCCATTCTTCAAACTATGCTACCAATAGTTAACAGCAGACCCATTAAAGAAAATAAATCAAATTGCTATGCCCTAACACGTATGTATGTATGTATGTATATCCATACATATGTAAAACCAACAGTGACTTCTATTCTTCTTCACCACTGCTTTCCCCCAACTCTTATGTCTGGTGTCCAGCACCCACCTAGTTAAAACAATACATCCAGAAATATCATAATGTCTTGAATGCATTTAAAGTAATTGCACAAATTTTTCTCCCTGTTAACTGACATTAAAAGTTCAACATGTTATTTTTCAAATGCCAAGTACTCTTACAATTTTCATTCATTACGTATTTCATTTCACAGTATCTTCCAAAGCATGCAAAGAATAGAAGTGATAAAAAAGAAGTACCCATGCAGTTTACCTTTCAAAAATACATGATGGAAATTTCTCACCTACATAAATCATGTGTTCATACAAAAAAAAACCAACAACCAACCCAAAAACCAAAACCACAAAAAACCAAAACCCAAACAAAACACAATCTCCCTTTTCAAGGTAGAAATAGTAGCAATACAAGCTCAGATGAAATTCTCACATGCAATAATGGGATTATTTTACTCTTTTCTACACAGAGAAAATAACCAAAAGGGCCATTCTGCAGTATGTGTTTATTCCAAACTAAGAATTCCCTTTTCAAGTTAATTTAACCATGAAAACAGTGAGCATTTTATTATCATATAGTGACGACCAATGCATATTAGTCTCACTTCATCTCCTAACAGATAATTAAAACCCCCTGCTATTTCAGGGAATTCAATGGTCAGGCTAACTCTGTTTTGACCAAAGTTTACAGTAAACTCAATAACAAACTGCGTACTGGGAAAACATGTCTACATAATGAAATAAGCTTGGTATAATTTCTTTTATAAAAATATAATTTTCTTTATTTAAACATATTAAGAACCAAAACAGTGTAAATGTTGCTTCAAACATATCAACAAAACAAGTTCCTATTTAGAGCCAATAACATCTCTAAGCATATAGACAATTCAAAGGACTCATTTTATAACTCTAGGGATGAGAGCAAGAAAATTGCCTGAATATTAAAACGTGTGTCATATTAAGCATTCTTCCACAAATAAGGTTACGTAAATCACATATTCTGTCAAGTATGATCAGATAAGGGTGTAGTTATTTGATAATCTAACTGCCATAAATTTAATTGTGACATTGAAAACGTTACTCACCTTTCATGATTTGGCAACTCTTGCCTGGACTGAATAGCTTTGATTAATTCTACAAAAAACTCTGGTTTTATAATTGGTCGACCACAAATCAAAGCACATATAGTCTGAAAAGACAGAAAATATGTATTTACTGTATGGAAGAAGTTCAGCTAGAATATGGTTCAACTGACATAAGCTTTTTAAGATCTTACAGGTGGAAAACGTCACACAAACAAATAGAACAATACTGAATTTTGCTACTGAAAACCAGGATAGTTTTGCTTTTAATTGCTGTCTTGACCAAAGTTATGAAAATGTACAAGGCAACTGCTGAAAATCAGTAACAGTCTTCAAAACTGGCTTTTTCATTTTCTTTCCCTCCAACTTCCCATCAAATACACCTCTTTCTAAACTTGGAAGAGTTGACTTCATAGCTTTGTACAGGAAAATCTTGAGCAGGTCTAGAATTTAATTCGCATTTGTGGGAAAACTGCAAAGCAATGCCATCAATATGCAAAAGCTCAACATACCTTAACAGTAACTTTTACTGATACCATTACAAGATGAGTACACTCTTTTGTCCATTCATTGACTACAAGACCTCCAAGCTGCTGGATGGCTTGATTTAAAGCAGTTTTCTGAGCAACATCTAAACATGAGGAACAGACAACCAAAGGTTCATACTCTACTCTGAAAAGAATAAGTAGAAGAGAACTGCTTTAGTTATTTCAGCCAATCATTATGATGAACAGAGCTGACTAACTATCATGTTTGTATCTCAGGGAAATTGGGGCGGGGGGGGGGGGGGGGGGGGGAGATGACGAAAAAAACCCAAAACCAAACCACCCCATAACTCTTATCTAGATCAAAGACTGTGCTTTAAAATTTCCTGAAGAAATTAAATACTGATTTTTACTCAGAAACATTGACAACATTTTGACCTGATGTCTGAAATATTTCTAACAACTTTTGGGTCTTTCACAGACATCACATAGAATTAGTGCTTCAAGAATACTGTAAGGTGAGGGAATATCAGAAGAAATTGAACATGTGCTTCCAAAGGCAAAAGTATGCTCAACAGAAAAGTCCACAAAAAGAGATTAGTATTTAAAAAAATATAAGTGTTGTAGAAGCAAGTTCAAGTAACTTTTTTTCCTAACATTGCCATTACCCTTGACCATAAGCCTATTTATATTTGTAGGTCTTCTATATGGAATTACAGCATGTAAAATTCCATGATTTGATTTGGTTTAGTCTACAAAGCAGGAAGAAATTTAAATAATCTTTCTGGTACAACAGTCAAAATGTATCTGGTCTCACAGCATGATTTCTTTACCACATTTCAGGTATGTTGATACAAAATACCAAAAATTATTACAATAAGCGGAGGAGAATGCCCTTTTTTTTTAATCATATAATACCAGCAGCAGTGACAAAACAGTCAAATTTTAAGGAACAAAGCCAACTTCTGGTTGCTTTAATATTGATTTTAATGGTCATTAGTATTTGTTCTATCTACCTGCCACTTTACTTGAAGCAGTGCTTCACATATTCAAACAGATAGCACTGACTACCATGTTAAATTTCAAAAATTAGCAAATTGGGTTCACTAAAGACAATGCAGGCATACGTCACAGCAACAAGCATTCAATAGCTAGTGCTGCACAAGGCATCCTCCAGCTATCTCAGTTCTTTTCTCATTGCATTATCAACAGCTAACAAGGGCTCAGACAAGCTCTCTCCGTACCCTAAACTTTCCTCCCTTCTTTAGAGCCATTTATGTTTTAGGATTTTGTTCTTTGCCTAAGATAGCCTGAAAACACTCACTGTACATGATACATCTTCCAAAATGCCAATGCTTTACTATGAACAATTTTAATTTCTTAAGTGTCAAAATAAATTACATTATAAAAATATGTAATGGAAAACTATTGCAGAAGCAGGTATGGAACACAGGCAAAATATTACTCATCTCCTTTGCTTTCTAAAAACTCATCATTGCTGTATCGCTTGTCAAGTTGTATGATGTGCAAAACCACTCTTTTCAAAACCTGCAATTTTCTACCTGATATTTTATAAACAAAGCACTTACCTAAACTTGCTCTCAAAGACTCCAAAGTTGATTCTGTCACCAGACTGCAAAGACACTGAAGAGCCATTGAGTTTCGACCCATTGACAAAGGTACCATACTTAGATGTATCTGTTACTGTTAATGTAGGGACTGAGAGAGATTGGCTCTGAAAATAAACATAAAAAAGCCATTATAGTTTATCATAATGAGATAGTTTTATCAGAAATGGGTTACTACCATTATGGATCAAAGCAGTAGATAAGTAAGAAAAAGCCCACAAAATACCATAGTAAATAAAGACCTTGGACAATGAGGCTGGCTATGTGCAATTATCCATCTTCTGGTTTTCACTGTGAAGGAATGAGAGTAAACATACATATTTTTAGCTTCAGAACTTTTGTGCTGCTTACACTCACTCTTTTTGGAGGCTGTGTAGGCAATCATTCACTGGCCCAAAGCCTCTGCTAGTGTGATTTACCAAGGCTCTGAGAGTTATTATTGCTGCTTTCACCTACTATTCAGCCCTTGCATACGTGCCCAAGTCACTTTCCCTCACTTCCTTCCACAGGCACTGCTAATCTTCCACAAGCTGCAGGGCATAGTGACAGCAGTTATGTCTTGAGAAGGGATTAGATACTGTCATACTTCCCAAATGGATCACCAGCCAATAAGAACACTGTCAGCCTGTTTTTATGAAACTTTTGCTACATAGTTATACATTATTTGCAGGATTAAAAGGACAAATAAATTTTATGTATTTAATTTCAAATTCCATATATGGTTACATTAATGAAATTCCTGCTGACTGGCTTCAAAATGTCCATAAACATTGCTACACGTAAGTGATCATAGAATGGTTTGGGTTGCAAGGGCCCTTAAAGATCATCTAGTTCCAATCCCCCTGCCATGGGCAGGGACACCTTCCACGAGACCAGGTTGCTCAAAGCCCCATCCAACCTGGCCTTGAACACTTCCAGGGATGGGCCAGCCACAACCTCTCTGGGCAATCTGTTCCAGTGCCTCACCACCCTCACAGTGAAGAACTGCTTCCTAACTTCTAATCTAAATCTACGCTCTTTCAGTTTAAAGCCATTACCCCTTGTCCTATCACTACACTCCCTTGTAAAAAGTCCCTCTCTGGCTTTCTTGTAGGCCCCCTTTAGGTACTGAAAGGCTGCTGTAAGGTCTCCCCAGAGCCTTCTCCATGCTGAACAACCCCAGCTCTCTCAGCCTGTCTTCATAGGAGAGATGCTCCAGCCCCCTGATCATCTTCGTGGCCCTCCTCTGGACCCGCACCTACAGGTCCATGTCCTTCTTACGTTGGGGGCCCCACAGCTGAATACAGTACTCCAGGCGAGGTCTCATGAGAGCAGAGCAGAGGGGCAGAATCACCTCCCTCTTGCTGCAGCCCAGGACATGGTCAGCTTTCTGGGCCGCAGGCGCACATTTTGCCAGCTCATGTCCAGCTTTTCATCCACCAGTACCCCCAAATTCCTTCTCCGCAGGGCTGCTCTCAATCAACTCATCACCCAGCCTGTATTTGTGCTTGGGATTGCCCTGACCCATGTGCAGGACCTTGCACTTGGCCTTGATGAACTTCATGATGTTTCCACGGGCCCACCTCCCAAGGTCCCTCTGGATGGCATCCCTTCCCTCCAGCATGCCGACTGCACCACACAGCTTGGTGTCGTTGGCAAACTTGCTGAGGATGCACTCAATCCCACTGCCCATGTTGCTGACAAAGATGTTAAACAGCGCCAGTCCCAACACCAACCCCTGAGGAACGCCGCTCATCACTGCTCTCCACTTGGACATTGAGCCATTGACCACAAGTCTTTGAGTGCGACCATCCAGCCAATTCCTTATCCACCAAGTGGTCCATCTGTCAAGCCCATGTCTCTCCAATTTAGAGACAAGGATGTCATGCAGTACACCATCATATGCTTTGCACAAGTCCAGATAGATGATGTCCGTTGCTCTTCCCTTATCCACCAACGCTGTAACTGTGCCATAGAAGGCCACCAAATTTGTCAGGCATGACTTGCCCTTATTGAAGCCATGTTGGCTGTCACCAATCACCTCCTTATTTTCCATGTGCCTCACCATAGTTTCCAGGAGGATCCACTCCATGATCTTGCCAGAAACAGAGGTGAGACTGACTGGCCTGTAGTTCCCCAGGTCTTCTTTTTTTCCCTTTTTAAAAATGGGGGTTATGTTTCCCTTTTCCAGTCAGTGGGAACTTCCCTGGACTGCCACGACTTCTCAAACATGACGGATAGTGGCTTAGCCACTTCACCCACCAGTTCCCTTAGGACCCACAGATGCATCTCATCAGGTCCCATGGACCTGTGCACCTTCAGGTTCCTCTCAGACCTCATCTTCTCCTACAGCGTGCAGTTCTTCATTCTCCCATTCCCTGCCTTTGCCTTCTGTGTCTCAGGTGGTGTGGCTGGAGCACTTGTTGGTGAAGACTGAGGCAAAAGATGTGGTCAAGTACCTCAGCCTTCTCCATGTCCTGGGTAACCAGGCCTCCCATTTCCTTCCAGAGAGGGCCCACATGATAGTAAATTGCTGCTTGCTAATTCTCCTTGGGACATTTTTATTTTCAGTCCCCTAAGCAAATACAGAATGAACGATGTGAAGTGAAACACAAACTAAGCCTGCAGTAAGATAACAAGCACTTTGCAGAAACAAGACCTAAAACTTGTCTATGTAATGAAATTTAACTGCATAATTTTCCTGCTATGATTATTTTAATACAAATTCCTAGCAAATCTTCACTCTGGGATAAAAGTGAGCTTAGACCAGTAGAATTATGCCACTAAATTTCTCAACACAGGCAAGCAACCCTGAGAAAGGAAAAAAAAAAAAAAGTCAGGATTAAGAAAAGACAGGTGATCAGTGGTTCTACTCCAAGCAAAAAACACCAGTGGGAGCAAAATGAGAGTATGTATGGTCATGGCAGACTGAATTATCCACATAGCATATTGATAATGCAGTAAAATGCTGGCTACTTACAGGGGTTGTTTCAGGACGATTTACTGTCAGAACTGCATGACTTCGACTGATGGACTGATCATCTTGAATTAAAATTGCACAGTTTTTGCGTCCAACAACATATTCTGTACCACTTAAAAGCCGATATGGCTCTCCTGAAAACAAAGAAGAGACAGAAAAATATCAGTTTACAAAAACCTCCAAAATACCCAAAGCACTTAGGAAACATTAAGAAGTTTGTAGTATATCTGAAACTCAGCTTTGTCACACATCATTTATTAGGCTGACTAGAATCATGCATTTAGTTTATAGACAAAATCTCTTTCTTACCCTCTCCCTCGCTTTGTCCATTATAAAAGGATACATTTTATGATAAACAAAGCAGTTACAAAAGTGTCAGCACACTTTTTTCAATGACAATATATTTTTACTAATACTCTGCTACTTCACTTATCTCTTGTGTTACTTGTTGAAGACTGTTACACAGAGAAGGGAAGGAAAAAAAAAAAAAAAAAAAAAAGACCATGATGTAAGATAGCTTTTCCAAAACACAAGTTTTAAGGGTACATAATTTTTTGAGGGTACATAATTTATTTACATAATTTATTAAGAGGTTCAGGGGAAAATGTCCTCCTAATGAATGTAAGGAGATGTGCAATGTAAATCAAACTGATAATAAGTTCAGTCTCTGACCTATGCTTTAGCTCATTCTTGGTATCTGTCATCTAGACCACATGTTGGCTTTTCAGTGAATGGCTTGACTACAACCAAAAGGTGTCTGTTACCTACTGGTCAACAGAACCAGAAATGTTTATTGATGAAAATGAATTAATAACTACAGATCAAATTCTAGTTATCAACCCTGGGCAAATAACTTTCCAAATATGAACTGCACAGAAACAATCATCCTGAATACAACAACAATACCTGTGTTTTGGCTCTTGCTCAAGAGTTTTCCAGGCAGTAAGAGATAACTCACTTCATTTCAATAGGATTAGGTACCATTAGGAGACAAACCAAACATCCAAAATTCACTCCCAATGAATTAGGAAATAAAGAGCAGATGCAGTTGTGATAGGACTGCTTGTTACACAGAAGAGAAAACATTTAAGTCAAGAAGAAATTTGTATGTTATATGACACCTATTATGAGAGTTATCAATGTATCAAAGCTCCTATGGATAAGGAAACTGGTGAAGAAAGGTACAGCGGTAACTCAGTTTCAAAACTCTGCATCCAAGAAACAACGTGATGCCTTAAGTTCAACACTTGGTCCCTGAAACACCAACACAGCATTTAGACATCTTTTCTGAAAGGAGAGACTCCCGAGGTTGACTTCTGCCTCGGGTATTTTAAGGCAGCACTCCGTGACCTGCCTCGCTGGCTGCAGCAGCACCCGAAGACATCCCACGTGGGCTGGCAAAGCGAAAAGCCCTATTGAACTTAACAGGGGCTGCGGTCTGCAGTGCTCAAGGGAGGAAACGGAGGCTCAGCCGCGGACGATGCCCAGAGCGACGAGGACTTGTGTCACCCACCGCTGGCCCACACCGGACCAACGCAGCTTTGCCCGAGAAGCGCGGACAAGCAAGCCCGACTGACGACCCCAGTGGAAGCCGAAACGCCGGCTCCCGCCGCCGGTACACCTCGGCAACCGAAGGGAACGGCCGGGCCGGCAGGTTCCGGCCTCCCGGGCCGCCGCGGGACGCGAGCCCAAGGTCGGGCGCCGGCCCCGGCCCCCCCCCCCGGGGACCTGCGGCGCAGACGCGGGCTGAGGCGGGGAAGGGCGGGCGGGCCGCGGTGCCCGGGCGCTCCCTCACCTCTTCCTGCGGCGGGCACCAGCTTCCACATCCTGCAGAGCGGCGAGGGGCGCCTGGGCGGGGGGGCGGAGGGAGGGAGGGGCCGGCTCTGCCCGGGCGAGCCGGGGCAAGGCCGGGAAGGGAAGGCAAGGGAAGAGAAGAGAGGAAAAAAAAACCCGCTCGCTGCTGCTGCTGCGGCCGCCGGGACCGCCACGTCCCTGCGAGACCCGTACCACGGCTGCGGCGGCGCGGTGGGAGGGGCGGGGAAGAGAAGGGACGGGACGGGAAGGGAAGGGAAGGGAAAGCCGAGCGCCGGCTACCGGGGGCGGGAGCAGGAGCCGGAGCCAGGGCAGCCGAGAGCTGGCACGCATGCGCAGCTGGAGGGGCGGCGTCCGCAGGCCCGGCTGTGTGTGTGTGTGTCTGTGTGTGTGTGTCTGTGTGTGTGTGTGTCTGTGTGTCTGTGTCTGTGTGTCTGTCTGTCTGTGTGTCTGTGTCTGTGTGTCTGTCTGTGTCTGTGTGTCTCGTCTCTCCCCAGCCCCATTTGGGGCTTCCCCCATTCCCCAGTTGGCGGCCCAGGGCGCCGTTTCAGTCCCCGGGAGCTGCCGGTTCCCCCCTGCCCCGTGACAGCTTAGGCCGGAACTGACAGCCCCGGGCTGAGCTGAGGGCCCCGGGGCAGGGTGCAGGCGGCGGCCCCAGGCGAGGCTGGGCAAGGCCGGCAAGGCCTGAGGAGCACCCCCAGCCCGGCAGTTGTGTCCCTCTGTCCTACCCTTAATAGTGCGCTAATATCCCTAACAAAATGCATTGTGTGCGGAACAGGAAATACTACACAGATTCATCTCTTAACAGACAGCAACTTTGGGATGAAAAGAAGAAATAAACTTACTAGAATTAGTAAAAGAAAAAATGCCTGGGAGTTTAAAGGCCGGTTACCAAAGCCTTGCTACTCTGTTACACTGAACTTTCTGGAAAGGAACAGCAGAGGACAGGTATGGAGAAGCCATACCTGCGTGACTCCAGTCGCACGCATTAGAGGTACGGCTCAAAATACCCATTTCTCCTTGTGCTATGCAGCTCACAAGGAGCGGGGTGTCAAATTCCTGATGTCCATAATCATATCGGCCAGCAGTTGGAGAGCATATCTCTTCCTATTGGGTAATCGGCTTGCTTCTCAGGTAATGAATATCGATAATTGTTTGCCCTTTATCTTTGCAAAACAGCAAAAGCTTTTGGAGGTATGTCCACAGGTAGTCAAGAAGTTGTAGCATCAGAAAACCCGTAGAGTTGAAATGGAGTGGGGGAACTCGGGATAACTTTTTTCTAACAGGAAAAGATTAATTTAAAACATAGAGAAATGTGAATATGAGCTGTCAATCAGAAATGTTGTTTCCGTAGAATCATAATCTGTTTAATCTCCATGTGTTAAGACTTTAAGCATCCTTTGTCCTTAAATGTTCACTTCGATACTTTTTTATAGTTTCCCTCCTACGCTTCTCCTAAGATAAATGATCCCAGTCTCCTTAATCTCTTTTCTTGCTAGTTTTCTTCATCTTCTTTCCTTGTTTTTTTAGGCCCTCATAATTTTGCAATTTCAGTCAGTTTTTAGCTAGGGTGACCAGAAATATAGAGCGTATCCCAAATGAGACTATTTCTCAGTTTTATATAACTGTAGTTAAATATTCTCTGTATTGTTGTCATTATTCTATGTCTTATTTATGCTGTTGGCTTGACTTTCGTGATCACAACCTCATATGACAAATCATCATTGTAAGAAACTGTATGTGTCCTGTAAACCCCATTTTTAATGTTTATACTTTCAATTTCCCTGCATTTATCCATTTTTATTTTATTTTCTGGTATCATGCTTTTCCATTCATTTACCTTCTAGACTTGAGTTCTTGCTGTCTCTCTGATCCTGATTGACTCAACTGTCCTCTAATATTTGTTGATTTTCTACTTGTTCCTTTTTTCAGTTCATAAATAAATGATTCAGCACAGTCTGAAACTCAGAGACTATCAGGGCAGAAAGAGGCATTTCAGATCCTCATATGGACTGCAGGCTTAACTTGCATATAACTGGTGATACAGTACCAGAGTTGACTAACCCCTGCAAAACAGTATCTAAACAGAATATTGAGGTGATCTATCATTAAACTTTTGCCCTTAGCAGAAATGCACATCTGCGATGTGTCCACGTTGATATTTTATCCCTGACCCAGGATTATTATTTTTTTTTTAGTAGCCTTTTGTGTCAAAAGTCTCTTGGACTACTTTTAAACTTTATCATCAGATGCTATGCATTTTTTTCAACAAGGTAGTTTGAGTAGCAAAACCGGCATTGGCATGCAGGTTTTCAATGAGGACTCAGGTTTCTGCTGAGCTCTATGTTATGCCACTTGGCCAAACCCTTGAAAGTCTAAATTAAGCCTGCCAGCTCTTATATATATTCATTACCTCTCAGGCGTTTCTGTAAGAGATTATTGAGACATAGGTATCTTTGCAGAAGACTAGTGCTAGTCAGACACTTTCAGATCATGCTTTTCTAGGTGTTACAGTGTTTAATTACTTTTTCTTCTACAGATGTTAGATTTACAGTCTTATAATTTCTCATGTTACCCTAGAAGATTTTTTAAAAACCACCTATTTTCTGCACTTTACACCTCCTGAGATTGCATCTTAAACCAGAGATTGCATGCTTTAATGTTTCAGTTAATCTATTCTTAAACTCTTGCTAAACTTGTAAATAAGTATCACCCAAAATGAAGCAGGATTTTATAAAGTGGAGTAGTAGCCTATTAAGTCGATTTAGTTTCCTTGCAAAATGCAGGTAGTCTGCCTTCAATTATATTTTTAGATCATGAGACATGAAAGTGTTACTGCAGTTTTTAAAATTTGTCTGCTTCCTAGTCTCAGAAACCACTTCTTATTACCAAAAAGTAACAGGTCTGGTATAGAAATTGCACCTCATCAATGAAAGTTGCTGAAAAACATTTTCTGAAATTTAGTTTGGTTGTATCTTCTTGTTCACTTTTACCATGACAATATGATGATTCTTTCAGAGGCAGCTGTTCGGCACATTTGTATCTTCCAGTGCATAAAAGGTTTGCTTTTGTGGTTTGTTTCCTCTCACCTATTAGCTTCATTCCAGTGAAGCTTTCTAAATTCTGTAGCATTGGTCAATTTTGAAACATTTCTTGATCTATATTCACTCCCTTTCTTCAACTTAGATTTTTTTGTTCAGTGATTACATATCTCTTGAGACTCAGTGCGTTTGGAATTAACTGATTTTAATGTTACTATCTAAACCTTACAGTGACTCTTTAACACCTACCAGATGTTTGACATACAACTTTAATGGTATTGTGGCAACTACTGCTTAGTGGTGTGGCACTATTGCTTCAGTGGCTGCCAGGCAGTATGCAGGACTAATAATGATATTACGTACTGTAGAACTTACTGTACCAACAGAACATCAATATTTAGAACTTACCATACCAACAGAACATCAATATTTTTTTTTCTCTGAATGTTGAACATTGAGCTGTTTGACCATTTTTATACAGGGTGCTGATGACTAAGCTGTAGGATTTTAATTCTGATGCTTCTGAACTCCCATAGCAGTGTGTATTCAGTTTGCCCTGAATTCTTAATTCAAAAGTTGATAGTGACAAGTTTTTTGTCTTTCATGCCAAGTTTTGTAACTGTGTAGATTCATTGTCGTGGTCTCTTCTCCTCAAAACCTGCAGCTTTATCGAATCCGTAGGTTCTTACAGCTACCATGCTAGTCCCCCACCTCCTTTCCCTGCCATTCCCTATGGCCAGATATGACTCTGCAGGCTTCTCTGCCTTATTACCCAGGCTGTGCAAAAGGGCGGGTATCAGTCAGTCATTACCTTTCCGATCGGCCAGTCTTTGTGCTCAGCACAGGTAAATCAAATTTCTTGTTATCTCAACATAATCCCCTGTAGATTAACATGGTTTAATGTTCACAGGCTGCTCAGGCCTTTTCTGAACTCCATTGACAGTGCTGAATTTGAAATGAGGAATCTTGGTCTTTCTAGTAAACCTCACAGCAGTCAACAAGATGAAAGGTGTTGGTGTGTGCGGTGGACCCAGCATGGAGCCCCTCAGCTGCTGCCCTCAGGGAGTGACCTGTGGATGTGCTCAGCACAATCTCACCCAAATCAGGCCGTGTGTTACCCACCCCATTTGAAATCCCAATGAGCAGACTGTTGTGCCATTGCTTTTCACGCATTTCTTAAACAACCCCTTTCCCCAAAAAACATGTGCCAAGAACTGGCAAAACTGCTGGAGAGAAGCCATGCTAAAGGCAAAAAAAAAAAGTTATTTAGTGTCCTTCAAATAGCATTGAGTAAATAAATAATTTGCAAAAAAACCCCACCCCACCCCAGTGAAGCATATAAACCGAACGGAGCGCAATGTGTCCCTCGCCGCTGGGCCGCGAGGCCGCGGGGCGGTGGTAGTGGCCGGGCGAGGAGCCCCTGGGGCAGCCGGCGGGGCCACAACTTCGCGCTGCTGCCACCCCTTCGCCACCGGCAGCGGCCCCCTGCCCGCCTGGGGCCGGCGGGCAGGCCCGGCGGCCGGACCGCCTCCCGCCGGGGGCGGGCGCCGGCCCCGGCCCCGGAGCAGGCGCACAGCCGGCGGCAGGGAACCATGGCGGCCGTGGCGCGGGGGGGGCGGTGCGGCGTCCGTGGCGGTGTCGCGGTCTGCTTCTCTGGCAGCGGGCGGGTAAGGCGCTCCTGCTCTGGTGGGGCCGAGGGTAGTCGGCCGGCGCTTACGGGTGTGCTCCGCGGCCCGCTCCCCCGGGGCTGTCCGGGCGCGCTTGTCCCCTCAGAGGGCACGGCGGCCACCTGCGAGCGGTGCTGCCCGGCGGGCCGACGCCGCCCGGCCGCCTCACGGGCTACCGCCCCCCCCGCCCCGCGATCGAAGCGGTGTCGAGGGGCGGCCCGGGCTTGAGTGGGGCTCCGGCTGCTGCGGTTTGGGGAAACGGCCAAAACATCTGCCGAGGGTGGGGACGGCCCCCGGTTCTCCTCGGTTCCCGGCGCAACCCGCGCTGTCCCTGTCCGCCACGGAGCCCTGGCAGAGGTGCGGCCTGTGCTCCCCGGGACAGAGCCCCCTGCCCCGCCGCGGGGCGGTTGCCGTTTCTCTCCCGTTTCGGTAGGGGCTGTGGAGGCCTCGTTACCGCCCTTTGATCCTGACAGCAAAGTTAGGCAGTGCCGTTTGGGCGAAGTGGTTTGAATGTTGCCGTCTGTCCAAGCAGTGCCACGGCTGATTTGTGTGGGTGTTGCAGGAGGCCGTTTCTAGTGAGTTCTGCCCAGGCACAGTGCTTCTTACTGGCGAGTGCTTGTGTACTTCCGAGAGGACCTTCGGCAGTAATTTCAGGATTCACTTCCACCCCCTGGGTGAGGGTGGTTTTGGGGGTTGTTCGTGCTTGGGGGGAGGGGGGGTTAAAGCTGTTTCCTGGCTTCTTTGTATGTCTGTTTACACCTGAGGTTTAACTTAAAACCTTGACCTTAAATAGTGGAATGATTAAATTGAGTGGATCCTGTCACAGGAGCTGTGTGTGCAAGCTAGTAATGAGATGATAGCAGTCTCATGAAAAGATTGCTGAGTTATACCAACTTTACTGGCTGCTTGATACCGCTACGGTACTTCATTACTCTTGGTGCAGCCTTACTGCCTGCCCCTGCTGTGGCCTCATCTTCCTCCCCCAAGCAGGGGGAAAGCTGCTTGCACGGTTTCTGTAGTGGTGAGCAAGAGGAGTGGGCTGTGTCTGTCACTAACAGAGCACCTGATCAGGGAGACTCAGTACTGCGTAGGGATTATCCCCGGTTGCCTTCTTGTACTGGACGAAGAGGGAGCCCAAATGCCGTCTTGGTTTGCATGAGCTGAAGTTCTCCAGGGGGAGGAGCCCTTCTCTCTCCCTGCATACCTGAAGAGAGAGGAGATGAGTAGAGGACTACTAAGAAAGACCCAAAAGAGAATCTTCACACTCCCCTTTCCTGGAGGTTTAATAGTATTCTGGTACTCCGTGAAAATACGCAAAATTTATTTTTGCTGGGAGAATTTAAAAAAAAAATAAATCAGTATTTTACAGACATTCGGTGGCAAATCTGATCTGTAGGATTTTGTTATTTTAGAAAAATGTTGTGACGTTCTTTGGATTTTCCATTTGGTCTGCTTGTGTTCCTTAGAACCACCACCTTTTGTTTATTTTTTTCTTTGTGAGAAGCTGTGGTGTCCAAGTTCCAGAAAGAATCCCTAAAGTACACATTTAATATAAACGCTGTGGGACTTGCTGCACTGCTTTACTTTTGTGATAATTTTAGCTTTAGTTTGAGCTTTACTTTCTTAATTTTGTTCTACATAATGCTCACAACTCTTCTTCACTCTTAGCTTTTGTTTCATCATTTCTTTGGAACATCAGCTCCATTAAATGGGCAGTGTAATTCCATGATTATTCTCTGTTTTCACTTGTTACTCATATGCAAATGTATTATCACACAGAAGGATTCATGTGCACACTTTCTCAGGCCAGCTTTAAGCTCTGCGAAACCCCCATCCCTGTGCATTGTAGCTGCGGCATGTACAGATTATGCATAAAGTACAGTACATATATGAATCTGAAACCCAAATCCTGCTGGGAATCTGTAATTAGTTGGTAATGGTTTTCTACACACTTTAGTAAAAGTGACAGACGTAAGAATAACTAACTTTCAAAATAACAAAAATCATGATTAAAATATTCTTTCAATAGTTCTTTAGTTGCAGTAGAAGGTCTAAAAATAGCTCAGGTGCTTTTCTAGTCTATTATTAGCATTTATATGAAGGTCCATGTGTTTTAGTATAATACAATGTAATTGTTCTTACATTCAGTTTATAATAAGGTAGTTATGGTTGTTACCTCCGCTGTCATCAGAAAATCTAATCTTGTGTAACAGTCCTGTATACAGAAATGAGAAAAAACTAACTTTCCTTTTTTTTTTTCCCCCCCAGTTTTTCAGCCGTGGGCCAAATGTGCTGCATCAAGACAGCAGTGCACCCCAAGCTGCATTCTTTTCACCTCTTCAGAAAGTGATGTTGCCACCAAATACCTTTCAAGGGAAAGTGGCCTTTATAACTGGTGGAGGTACTGGGATTGGCAAAGGGATGACAACAGCTTTGTCCAGTTTAGGAGCCCAGTGTGTTATAGCAAGCCGGTAAATATTAATGGATGTTTTAGGGCTTTCATTTAGTACTGAGTGCTGAACAGATCTGCTTTCTTCTTCATAATGGATCTTGTTTTCTTCTTCATAAAATGGGTAAATTTATTCTATTTACTCTGTTTCAGTACACTTTTAAATTATGTCATATTGCAAATACCAGAAACTTGCAGAGCCATCTACAAGTGTCTAATGGTGTAACCAGCAGTAGGAAGAAATAAACTAAACGCATTTCCGTGAAATGTGGCAGGAAAATAAACCTAGACTATTAGACATAAATTCAAACAAAGCCTAATAGAGAACACAAAATTGAAGTGGCCATTGTTGAACATTTTGAATGTATTATTGCAGGTGTTCTTGATACAGATTTGAATTGAAGTAAAGAATTAAAAGCCATTCTTTCTAATTCTTGTGACTTTAAAAACAGCCCTGATTTTCTCTTAATGAAGATGATCTTTATACATTTCTCTTAAGTAGCACTACAGTAAAGACTAGAAAAACAAACTCATTTTTAATCAAAATAAACAACAAAAGTGTTGTGACAGTTGTCCAAATGGTGGTTTATATATTCAGTTTTAAATCTGAATATGCGTGTTCCTTCTAAAATACTAGTAGAGTAGTAGCTGAAACTAAGTTTGTTATTATCATGTACTCAGAATGAAAATATTTTTTCTAGCTTACCATGTTTAGCTTAAGATAGTCTTTTATTGTAGTCACCTCGAGTTGCTTTCAAGTAGCAGTAACCGGAAATTACTTAGATTTAAATAGTTTTCTTTCAGAAAGTTAGTGACTAAATATAGTTTCTATCTTAAAGCTCAATTTTCATGAAAATCGGCAACACGCATGCGCGCGCACACATATTAAATGGTATTTTAAGGTTTAGCTCATATTTGCTAAGAAAAAAATCACCAGATTTTATTAATCTGAATTGTAATTGCATTTAATTGAAATTTAGTGACATTGTATACTTATTTCTAGGAAGCTTGATGTTTTGAAAGGAACAGCAGAAGAAATTTCTTCTAAAACAGGGAATAAGGTAAATTTTTACAGAATTGTGAATATGTTAGTTATTATGCTTTAAATGATTATAGGATTTTTATGCATTTATGTGCTTCTGTGGTCTTGTTTAATTTATAAGTGATATGGGTTTGAAGTCTTACAGCTGCCTTTCTGTTATTATATAGGTTCATGCCATCCAGTGTGATGTGAGAGATCCAGTTTCAGTTAAGAATGCTGTTGCTGAAATAATCAAAGTGGCAGGACATCCTGATGTAAGTGTTCTAGTGAAAGGAAAGAACTTTAGTCTTCATTACTGAAAATACTCTGTATAGTAGGCATGAAGAAAATGACTGATAGAAAGTTAATGGAATCTAAAGAGACACTAGACAAAACGTGGCTGTACTTCAAGATAAAGCTAACATTCACAGTTAGACTGGTTACTGTCTTCCTGTGGTTCTTAAAATGCTTAGTGGCCAAGTAGACAAAACGTTGTTGTCCTTACTCTAAGGACTAACAGTTTCTTTGTAAACAGTAGGACAATTATGATGGGATTCTTTGAATTAAGTGAATGGAATATTGCTGTTAA
Source organism: Buteo buteo (assembly GCF_964188355.1). Lineage (NCBI taxonomy): Eukaryota > Metazoa > Chordata > Aves > Accipitriformes > Accipitridae > Buteo > Buteo buteo. Next base: position 50,800,251 of record NC_134173.1, read on the forward strand.
ATCCTCCTGAAAAGGTGACTTACTTGTGTTGGTACTGAATTACACCTGTTGCTTATTAACAGAATGTTTCACAAATTAGAAATGGAAGTAATCATAAACATCTTCTTTGGTTCTTGCTTAGCTTATTAAAATACACAAAGAAGGTTACAACTTGAAAACTAAATTCTCATAAAATCAAGAAAAAAATCTTCAGTCAAGCTAAGCATCTGTTTTTTAATAGTTTGGCACAAAATACAGAGCTCTCTACATCAGACTGTTGCTTTGAGAAGGGTGGTCTGGAGGAGTCTGAACAATGATAGGCACCAAACTCTGATTTGATCGTGAGAAACAATTCAGATTCTGTTAGCTGATAGAAAGTGTGATGAGAGTGTTAACATCTATGTAAAGGATAGTCAATGAGATTTAAACTGTTTACTGTAGATTTATAACTGTCATCTGTGTGATGTAGACACTTTGCATTCACCAATAGCTTCCTGTGGACATGGAAGAGTACCTGCTGAATTCTAAATGTGCTAAGAAGTGGAGAAACTATTTCTCATAGCTGTATGCTGTAACAGTGCTGTAAAATAAGACAGTTTACTGTCCTGATTTTGTAGACAAGATAATCTGGAAGTTATTTTGACTGCTAGTTACTGCAGTTTTTGGTCAAAGCACATCTGTCACCATGATCTCCAGGTTTTAAGTGCGTATAGAGAGGGAGGAGACTTCTTCCTATATATTATGTTTTTAGTACACCAGTAATTTTCTGAATAAATACTTCCCATGACTTGTTCTTTACAAGCATTTCCTTTCTCTTTAATTTCACATATTCTGTGTGTTTAAGAGAGACTGCAGAGTAAATTGAATATTCAGTTCTTTTTGTCTGGTTTTTGTCTAAGTGACAGACATGGCATGTAAGTTTATGAATACTGCAAGCCTGAGTGTCACTGCCACTGTGCATTTAAGGTGAGGTCTCAAAGATAGAAGTTAATGGCAGTATCATATTCTTTCTATCTTTGTTTTGTTCATTCTGTCCCCAAGACTGTTACACCCAATTAGAAAGCAGTCATTCTTTTGTCATATGGATTGTTTGGGCAGTCATATGTATCTACATACCTCAAAGACTGTATCATGCAGTCTTTACTTCACTAGTTTTATTATTGTGTCTTTGCTGTGTTTATTCAGTGATGCAGTTAACCTCGTCAGTATCTTGAGGTGTTTGGATTTTATTTTATTTTTTCTACAGACTGTAGGGAGGCCTTTAAATTGTATTTGCCATCTATATGTATAATTTATGGCTGTTGTATTGTATTTGGTTTATATTCATGCAATATGTACTGTGCTGTGTTTTGTTACTGAAAATTCTAATGTCTTAATTTAGCCCAGAACTTCTTCAGGACAAAGACTTGGGTTTATGTGCAAACCGCCATGAATCTAGGTACTATTCCATAAGTAATACACTGTTTTATTGCTTCAGTACATTATATTATTATTAAATACACAAGATCTGGCCACATAAGTTTTGGTTTAAAAACTGCTTATGTGATGCTTATTCCCCTTAAAAATATATATCTAACTGCTACCTTGAAGGGCTAAGCACAAGATATATCGAAAGTATCCTCTACCTAATTATTTTTAGTACAAAGGCAACAAGTGACAGATATACATCTATTTGAAAAACGTTTTGTACTAGTTGCTTGCAGTTCACTAAATCATAATATTCTGTTTGTCTTGACTGATTAGACTTCCTGTTATGCAACAGTCAGCTAATCCAGACTTTAGTCATCAGGTTACCTGAACTTCTTTTGCTTTTATTCCCATGCATCCATTACATTAAATATGATATGTTATCTTGACACTCGGTGGGGACAAATTTTTCTGTTACGATGCACCTCAGACACTATGGAAAATAGCAACTTAAGTCACCCTCTACGTTTAAAGTTCCTCGGTACTAAACTAATAACTACGGCAGTTTGGAAATACAGCTCATTTTCTGTTACTGATACATATCTATGCTGCAGATGTTAAAATTTCTGATGGATTATTTTCTCTCTCTCTCTCATCCCTCCTCCGGTACCTCGTTTGATGAGGATATTTTTACTTTTCTACCTGGAAACACTAAGAAGTTCCTTCTGAATTCTTTGCTTTTCTCTCAGGAAGAGTTGGTTTTAGTTAACTCTTAGGTTTTCCTTCATGTGTTTCAGGTTGTGATAAACAACGCAGCTGGAAACTTTATTTCCCCTTCTGAACGACTTTCTGCTAATGCATGGAAAACAATAACTGATATTGTGCTTAACGGTACAGCTTTTGTAACTCTGGAAATCGGAAAGGAGCTCATTAAAGTACAAAAAGGTATTTAAGATAAATGGTAACTAAGCATTGTGACATAGTGTTATAACTTCCTTGCCTTGCTATTATTATAGCCAGTTTTGAGAGTTTGAAAAGAAACACAATCTTTAACATTCTACATATTATCTAGAAAGAAACTTCATTTTCAGTAAAGCCATACTTAAATATCACACAGTAGAACTGGCTAGCAATTACTTCATTGTAGAATCTGCTCGTAAAATTGGACCCAGAGGCCAGGAGGTTGAATATAAAAATCTGATTGCAGAGTTTGTACTAGTAAATGGTTTTTAAAAATTAAAAAATAAGGCTTTGTTTAAAACATATGCTGTTATTTCTTTTGAGTCTTCTATATCTAAGTTGGTTTCATTGAGCAACTAAACATGTGGCATTTACTTAAATGAACAGCAAGTCAGGATATCGCTTTGAATTTTCCTCCTACACTTCAATAAATAAAATTCACAGCTGTGTTATATTACTAATTGCACTAGAGAATATTACCTTTGAGATAATTTGAAAAAGAATTTCAAAATTGAAATCAGTGTTAGGTTTTATTTTCTCCTGTATAATTCTTAGTTCTAGACTACCTAGAAGTTTAATCCAATATTTTAGCTTTACCTTAAAAATACAGTAGTTCTTTGATGTACTATTTAGCTAAAGATTTATTTAACCAGATTATTGCCTTTAAGGGAAAGATACTGTATGCCCTTCTGTGTTATATTATAGATATATACAAAGAACTGCTTTCATTTTACATTATCTTCTAGTTATGAATTGAAAAACATTGAGCTTATTTTTTTTATCAAAATTATATAATCTCAAATAGCGTTTAAAAGCAGTGAGGTATATTATGGTTTTCCATGTGCCCTCACTTCTGAATCATGTTTTCTAGGTACAGCCACTGTGTTGAAATAATCCTTTTGTGCACTGTATTTCTCTAACTCCTGAATTAGTTGAATTTCTTCAAAACTCCTCTCCAAAAAGTACTCAGTGGGTTTATACTATTTAGTGATAACAATATAAAGTTGTTTCACTAAGTCTGTAACAGTTTTGGTCAGTTGACAAGGTATTTCCCCCATCTATTTTAGCAGCACATGCAAAAATCCTTTCTGCCATTTTAGTGCTAATATTACCACATTAAAAACCCATCCCCAACTTTGACTTACTGTATTGGTATGACTTTATGGCCTGCCAAATGCATGCAGTGTCTCCCTATAGTAATGTGAAATACAGCTTTAAAAATGCCTTTGTCTCTGCTGCTGTTGAATGAAAAACTACTTTCCTTGTTCCACCCTCAAATTTGGCAAAATCCAGAAGTCATTCACCTTCATGTTGTCTCTCTTCCTCTCACTTCTAAGCTTACAAAACGTGAATTTCTTTTGCTATTACTTGCATGCCTTCTTTCTAGGGGATTGCATCTGTGAGTAAGACTTTTTATTTAAGGCTTTCTTTAAGACATATTTTTGCAAGTAAATCAAGTGTACCTGTTTGTCCTGTCATTCTCCACCTTCATTTTCTTTTTACTTGCTTGGTTTTTTTAAGTTTGAGCAGAGACCTTAGTTTCTTAAGTGATGGAGATGCTACCCAATGCAAATATTTTAGAACAGTCTGTGAGGATGCTATACATCTGACAGTTCCTAGAACACTGGCACATCCTTTAGGTCTGCGGTATGATCTGCGTTAAACCTAATTTAGTAAACAATAAAAGTGCTCTGCTTTCAGACTCTTAGGTTTGTACTGGTATTTAAAAGGGATTTGTAATCTGCTAGTGCGTTATTTATGCACTGAAGTTTTACAAAATGAGAGGATTTAATTGGTTAGGTATTGTTCATTTTATGATTATAGGCTTTAAAAATAAAAATTGTGCATGAACTGAAGTGTACTTTAAACTTCAGAGCTGTAAAGTTATCAGTCATTCTTGCTTCTGTGTTAGGTTCACCCAACTCACCTCTATTTAACCTGTATTTTAAAAATTCTGTGGTTTAATTCTGCAAAATGTATAATTAACAATCAACTCTAGATAACTTCAAAGTTGTTCTGTGGATTTTTTGCCTGTGTTGTGATTTCTTTTAAAAAGTCTCTCGCTGTAGACTATTTTTGTAAACAGGGTCCCTGGTTTCTGGATATCTGCTGGCATTTCTGTCAGTGCTTGTTTATGGTTCCCTTTAGTTTCTCTTATGTAACATTACTGTAATTTTTTAATTGAGTCTCTACTTCATCGTCACATACGTTCTATAAGTAACATATTGTTTTAGAAATATCCCTTGGGTAGCTATTCTAATTAAATTATTTTTAAAATGCAGTAAGTAGAACAGTTATTTTAGATACTGTGGCGTAAGTAGTGAGCTGTTGTCCCTTGTCCTCCATTTCCAAGTTAGAGTAAGTTCATGCTAGTTATTGATCAGACAATTAGAATTTGCAGGCTTCTATAAAAAAAAAATAATTAAATAAACAGTTGCCGTTTCCATTATTTTCCATAACATTTTTGCTAAATCTGTCATAAAATTTAACATATAAAAGAAAGCACTCTTTTTATAATACAGTTTGTTGTGATACTAATGGGAGAAAGTTATGCAGGTTAACTTTGTCGTAAGCTCTACTGTAGAAAAAGCTTCTGAAAACTTCTTAAAAAAACCTCCTCTTTTTTTCTGCATAAACTTTAACTCAAGGCCTAAACTGTGTCATTTTAAGATTATGCCAAACCTAATTGTTCATGCTGATTTTTCTATTTTATGGGTTTTTTTTTCAGCCAGGAATTGAGGAAATTAGGGCAAATTACCTGGTTAGTGACCACTAGGCTAGTGCACCTTCTAAAAAGACACTGTAAGATCTTAGGCCTTCATTCCACTTAGACTGATTTGCACACGTAATTCATTATCAGTAGAAGTCTGAGAGTTTAGACCTTTGGGGCCTAATCAATAGCTATTTACACTTACATGGAATAACTCTTAACATTCATGGAAAAGAGGGAACTGAAATAAAAGGCTCGAAAGCAAGGTTTCCAAGACTAGATTTTTAAAGTATCTTTTTACAACCCAGGGTGAAATGGCATCCCTAACACTTGAGCTGCAAACTTCTGTACCACTGAGGTTGCTTTTACCTTAAGTTCAGAGTTTGATCTTCATGCATTTTTTGTTTGTTTGGTGTGTGTGGGGGTTTTAATGTTTTTGCAACTTCCAGGAGCAGCATTCCTGGCTATTACGACAATTTATGCAGAGAGTGGTTCAGGATTTGTGTTGCCAAGCGCCTCTGCCAAAGCTGGTGTAGAAGCAATGAGCAAGTGAGTAATGTAGCAAAATGTGTGTTCAGCTTTTCACATCTTTGAGGTAGGTTAATTGGTCTATAAAAATGGAGCTAGTTGGAATAGTCTTCCTGTTTCACTGTATCATAAAAGAACCTCCCAGCCTCCAGTATCCTAGCAAGAAAATAGTATTCTGTCACCTTCTTACAGAAGGAAGTATTGACTGCTATTATTATGATGATTTTTATCACGAGGATGAGTAGATGATTTTTATCACAAGAATGAGATAAGGGTAAGTAGAACTACTTTTGGCAATAGCAAGTTCTAAAATTTCAGTTAGAGAGTTTCGATAATCAGATTCTCTTGCATTCTTATAGGCAAGCCAGCACTTAAAGACAGTTATTAGGGCAACTGTTGGAGGTCTATAGTGCCTTCCACTTTCTTTTGTTTCAGGAAAAGATGTGCTTGTATTTGGATGGAGTATACTGTTGCTTCACCTATCTAGTTTCATAAAGAAATGTTTCCTGTCACTATTTTAAATTAAGGTCTGGAGTTGTACTTAATTCAGAACAGTATCACGTGACATATCCATGTTACTCGGCAAACAAAAGGATTTCTATCATTATTAACTATAGGGCAATCCTTCATTGCAAATAGATCCTCCTCTGCACTTCAGCAGAAGGAATTTAGGCAGCGTTTTAGTAACTAGAATTCTTTATCCAGCAAAAAATGAGGGAATGAGTGATGGTCTTGTTTTCTTTTCTGTAAAGCTGTAACTGAAGTGTGTACTTTTCAGAGACTTTGACCCAGCTAATTCATTCACTGTAGTAGATGATCTACCTAAAGTACTGCTTATGCAGAGAAAATGTTGCCATAAAGGAAAATTATTCTACTGGTCTGATTTTAGAATGTAACCTCTGCTTAGTGTTATTTCAACACATCTAATGTGACAGCTACGTTGAAAATGTTAGGAATGTATACTTGTGGGATAATCTAAATTACCAGAGAAAGGTGGTAGCCTAACAGTTGTTTGTCAAGGAGTTTAGGTGCCAAAATCATCTGTATGATCTGTGAGGGAGAAAGAATTGCTTCTTAATGTTGCTTTATCTATGATGCATCTATTAAATCAGTATTCCTCTGTTTATGAGTGTGATTTTTTTTCTTCTCTGAAATGTTTTTATTAAGAACAAAAAAAAACCCCTTAAGTAGAAATGTCTGTTTCAGGAAAATCCTGGTATTTATATGTTTGATTCAGTTTTGAATACTTTTTTTTGCTGAATAACATTGTGTTTAAAATACTGATGCGTTCTGTTAATGAATTTTAGGTCTCTTGCGGCTGAATGGGGTAAATATGGCATGAGATTCAATGTGATTCAACCAGGTCCAATAAAAACAAAGGTACATAGCATGAAGTGAAACACAGCCTTGAATATGCTTTATAGTACAGACCTAACTTTAAGATAGTCTAACCTCTTCTATGACTGTTGAATTCAAGTATGATTTCCTTGGTAGTCAAGACTGTGCTGGAATATTGAACACACTACCTCTCAATTCTTTTGTAAAATAGAATTTCTTGAACTTCTGAAACATGCTACTGTTCCTTCTACTACACTAATATAAATGAAGCCTTTTTTTTAGTGTTTTAAAGAAATGATACATCAAAATATTTAATGTTGCTTCTTACCAACTGTACATACCTAGTTTGTCAAGTGAAGTGAATTCTTAGACTTGTTGGAGTGTCTATTTCTGCCTGAACTCCTAATTCTTAAACAAAACAACTCATCAATTCCAAAATTTCAGAATCTCTTTTAGGTGTATGAGAAGAGAATTTCACTAGTTTTGTTGAAAATCACAAAACTAGAAAGAGAAAAATAAGTCAGCAAGGAAATATGATGCTTTGATATGAGTAAAAAGGACTGGAGGGTTTGAAGGAAGTAATCCAGACCAGCTGGAACAGGAAAAAAAAAAAAAGAAAGTAGTCCTGCAAGAGGGGAGAGGAGGATCCATTTCACATTGAATCCAAATATTACAATTATGAGCAGTAACAGCTAATAATGGTTTTACTACTGCCTGTAAAATGTTTCACAGTTGGTTTTGCTGTTTTTTTGGGGGTAGGTGTACAGGGTTGCTGGTTCTTTTTTTTCTTTTTTTTTCTTTTTTTCCTCTTGTCAGTATTAGATGCTACATTGGACAACTCAGTTTTCCCTTCTTTGACTGTAAAGAAGGGTAAGTGCAGTATCAGCAGGGTTGTAAGAATGTTGAAACAACATGACAGATCAGACCACAAGTCCTCCAGGCCTTGTATCTGGTGAATTTTTAGGCAAGAGTAGAAGAAAAATATTTCATGACACTTCTTCTTTGTCTCCAGCCTTTGGCAGTCTATGGCGCAGGGAGTTTGATACAGTTGGTATCTCTTCATATTGTAGTCATCTTGATGGATTTTCTTCTTCCATTAGTTTGTCATGCTCCTTCTGAATCTGTATAAACTTTTGGCATCCACTATATCATGTGGCAAGATCACTTTGATTTATAGATTCTTATAATTTTTGGCAAGTTAACTGCTTTAAATGTCAATACTGCTACCTCCCCTTAATGTTTCTGATTTAACCTAATAGTGTATATCCCACTTGAGATACTGTGTGTTCTTAAGAAAGTACTACATTTGTCATACTGGTTCCAAGTTAAAATTTCCCTGAAAGCATAAAAAGGCAGATAGGCTTTACTTAAAACAGCATATTGCAGAATCGAGGCTTTCTGTCTTATGGGCTACATCCACGTCTTTAAGAAACACTGTTGTAAGTCATGATAGGAAAAGAAAAAAGTGTACAAGTGCAATACCGTTAAGCTTATAAACTGGCATTTAAAAACATGGCAATAGAAGACTAAAATGGCATGAGTACAGCCGTGATTACATAAATTACAGTGTGCTTTAACTCTTGTAACTGAAGTAACTTAACATAAATGTTACTAACACATTTCTGATTTTGCCTGAGGAGGTTGTTTCCTTGTGGAGGAGCCAGGAAGAGCAAAAAACCTCTTCTATTTCCCATGCCATTCTAAGCTATTCAAATACTAGAACTTCCAGTGACTTAGTTTAGTTCTAGCCATTGATGCAATTTAACTGAACTTGATATTTTTTTTTCTTTCCAGTTTTACTTACTCTGTATCACGTATAATTTATTTCTGTCACTTTCCTGCTCCTCTTCTCCCCTCCTTCCTCTCCCCTGTCCATGCAGCAATTTTGAGTCTTGCTTATTTCCTCAAATGTTTATCAAGGGTGTTTGGGAAACAAAGATTTTGTAGATAGATGGTGGGTGACTGTCCCAAACATGTTAAATTCCAGCTTATATTCCTCAGTGGATGCCTATCAGTGCAACAGGGATAAATTGGTTTTTTGTTTCCCACTTTCTTCTTTTTCATCCTACTGACAAACAGGGTGTAGACTGTTTATTCACAAATGTTAACTTCCATATTGTTTATGTGGAGTCAAATCTGTTGGATTTCAATTTCTGATGTAGTTATAACATTTTATTTTTTTTTTTAAATGTTTCTCTTAATTCTCAGGGTGCTTTTAGCCGTCTTGACCCAACAGGCTCATTTGAGAAGAACATGATTGAGAGGATTCCCTGTGGTCGTCTGGGAACTGTAGAAGAAATTGCAAATCTTGCTGCCTATTTCTGCAGTGACTATGCAAGCTGGGTTAATGGAGCAGTGAGTTTTGGTTGATCTTGCTTATACAATTAAACTGATGATGTTCTGAGTTTTGCTGATACTTTTTAAAGCCTGGGTTTCGGAAATGAAACAAAACCAGTTACTTTGAAATTCTGTACCAGGATTATTAACCTGCTAATTGTAATGCATAGTAGTTAGTACCTTTAAAAAGAACTTCTAAAAGTGATTGAATTACATTATTTTAAGCATGGGTTTTTCTGATCCAAATCAATAAAAATTACTTTCACAATTCATAAGAAAGGAATGCTATAGAAAACTTACTGTTATTAAATACACTGTTTATGCTTTTTCTAGGTTATTAGAATGGATGGTGGAGAATATGTTTCTATGGCAGGAGAATTCAATGATTTGAAGAAGGTATTCAATTCCTTGCTTGCTATTTTACATTCAGACAAATACTTAGATGTGTAACTATTATGTGGAATTCCAATAAAATGCTCTTTTCTTTTATTAGGTTACCAAAGAGGAGTGGGATGTGATGGAAGCAATGATAAGAAAAACAAAAGGCTCTTGAAGTACCTAACTGTATGGTGGAGTTCTTTGGAAATGAACCATGACTTTTTCATTAATATTTAGAAATAACCAATTGAGAAATAGCCTTCAAAGTATTTTGTATACTAGTTTCAATAAGACATTTTGAAATTGTCATGTTTTGAATATAGCACGTATATTTTTCCCAGTCTACAATCTAATCTGTTGACACTAGTGAACAATGGTTGTTCACTGAAATTTTAATTGTTTTTTAGATTATGTCTTATATAGCCATGCTGTGGTCTACAATTAGCTGCTTTTTTTTTTTTATACTATTTTGGAGGGGTGGTTTGTTCCTCAGATATATGCAAGTGTCTCTTAATATTGTAATTCAAATAGCATTTCAGGACTACCATAACTGAATATGATTGCTAATCTGAGGAAAAACTAAGAAATTAAGTCCTAATCTTCACACTTCAGTAATAAGTCCTAAACTTGCAAATAACAGAGTTTCAGGTTATCAGCAGGACTACATACATGGAGATAGGATGTAACTCCTGTGGTTACGTACAAAATCTTGCAATGCATAACCATATTAGTCTCATCTTCTGCTGACATTTCCAGTCTGTTAATTATCTTATCCTGAACTTCAAAAATGGCATTTAAGGACTAGCAGTGCCTTTCTAAGGAGCTTACTCTCTGTCATAATTAAGTTAATGTTCTTGAAAATGAGAAAACAAAAAATCATTTGCTATTAACATGTGTGTGACTAGGGAAGTCTCTCCATAAAGAATGGTTTACTTAAGACTAGTAAAGGACATCAGTAAATTGGGACTGAAAACATTGAAACCTCATTGTTTCATTTGCATTCACAGACTGGTACTAAAGAAGCTTTAAGATGTCATTACTTCTGAATCTAGTCAGTTTATCCATCCCAAGTAAGCAGGTGTTTAAAAAAGTACCCAAACCAACCAAACAAAACCAAGCAAGCAATGTTTATTGCTGTCCCTCTTTTAGTATTAATACATTTTCCAGATTAGGGAGTTGCCAGTTGTTTGTCCATGATGGAATGGAATGGAATGGAATGATGGATGGAATTCTTCAAAGAAATTAACAGGCTCTGGCCTTTACAACCTGAAATCCATGCCTTTTTTTTTTTTTTTTTTTTTAAATTTAAACCAAGCTCCAGACTGTCCACACATACAAGCATGGACATAGCTGTATGTGCTTTGAAATTGATGCAGTGATTTGAGAGTCAGGAATACAGAAGCAATTCAAGGATGTCTTCCTTCAAGTGCTGGCATTGCTTTACCTACACTTCAGGCCATGCTTACATATGCCAGCATCTGACTGTTGAAATCATTTGATTGCCTTAATACGAAGCTGAAGCAAGCTAGTATATGTTCTGCTGAAAGGGTGGATTATATTAGTGCAGGCTTCCATGTGCCACCTTTCCCTTGAGAGTGGTGGTCCTGTGGGGGATTGAACAGCATCTGTGCCACTGACAATAAAACAAAGCAAATGTGTTTATCATAGCAGCCTTCAAGGTGTCTCTTGAACATAATGTAAAGTTTTTTTATAACATCTTGGGTTTTGGTAGGTCTACTGTCAAGATCAAGTTCTGACGTGATATCCATGTCTTTTCCCCCAAAAGTGATTTAATTGGGAAGTTAGGCTCATATATACTGTTCTTTGCTCACTGTTCTTTGCTTGTTGTCTTTTGCATATGCTTACATTTTCTCTTTGTGTGGGACACTGTTGCATATATGGCTTTGACACTTGAAAAAAAAGTTTCAGAAAAAAATTCAAAGGTATGTTTGTGAGCTGTGGTATGATCAAGTATTTCTCTGTGGTATTTAGTAGGGTATCCTCTGGAGGTGGGCTATCAATAAAAAATAAGTTCCCACTGCTCTTGCATCCATGGGTATGTACAACTTCTGCTATAGGAAAGTTTGTCATGCGGTTGAAGTATAGGACGGAAATAGAAGATAACCATGTTCAGTGTCCAACATTGTCACAGACTTTGTGACCTTAAGTTATTTCTTTTGCATCTGAACAGCAGTGCAGGTGTACTTTGCAGCATTCCCTCAGGAACTGGTCCTCTGAAGCAGGGAGACTGGCACATTCCTTTCAGCTCACAAAACATAGGTCCTGGGTGGGGCACAGGTGGCAAAGATCAAGAAAAGAGGCACAGTTCCAGTCTCAACATTAAGTTAGGATCAAGTCTATACTTGGCTTTGGGGGCTGGGAAGCACTGCTGGCTGCCACATACTCTTAATCCATCTCCCCTGCATGTAAAATAATAGTAACAATACTAAATTTTTTTTAATCTTGCATACTCTTTTTTTATATTCCTACGTATTATTTAATGTATTTTTTAGATAGTGGAAGCAGAGGCTTTTTTTTAGTGGAGGAAGGGTGAGATGGAAAAGGAAGGGCAGAGGAGAAAAGGGGGATAAGCCTAGCCCAGCTACAATTATTTTTTTCCAAATATTTCAGCAATCAGTACCGCGGTGCTTGGATGTAGTGCCTACTGATACAGTAAATGCCAGAAATCCATTTTGTGGCTTTAAACACACAGACCCACTATTCTTTGGCTTAACCACCATGATAATACTGCTTTGCCTGCATATGTCCTTTGTTTAGAAAGTAAACTTTTTGGAGCTCAGTTCAAAAACATTTCTCTTCCACAGCAAAAAGCAGTGAGCTCCTATGCAAAAGTGCTTAAAGAATTTCAAGTGCTTTTGTAGTTTAAAATGAATACTGCTTCTTGACATGAAATTAAAAAATGAAAAGATCTTTGTCTTTCCTTCATTGCTTTACTCATCAGAGAGATTCAGGCCAACTTTGCATCTAGGAGAAACTCAATTTAATTCATAGTGAACCTTTCAGGGACTGAAGTTCTTTTCTGAACCACCAGAGTTACTGGAACATGTCCTTTAAGGGTGGGGGTTTTTGCTTTGTTTGATAAGGTCAGAGTATTGAAGGGAGGCCTCTTAAAGCCTGTCTTGTAAATAGATAGTGGATATTTATTCAATAACAGAACATTTATCACTTACAGAAACAGGTATTGCTTCCGAAGTATCTTCTTCTACCTGATCACTGTCCATAGCTAAATTAATTATTAATTGTAAAGTGACAACAAAACATTTTTAAAACATACGTTATTCAGTGATAGAACCAGAAAGCACATTTGAAATTTTAATGAGCAACTATAATAAGAATAGTGTCTGTTTTATCTTACCTATACCAATGACATCCATTTCAAACTATGCCAAGATAGTTGCTTTTAGATTCTGAACATTCTGTCTTGACAAGATGTATACAGTGTATTGATAGAGGTTTTAGAAATGGCATATAATGTTTTAAAGAGCTATGTGTTACGGCATAGTTTATAAAATATTTCCTAGTATATAGACTTAGTTAAGTGAAAAAACTTAACTCTGATCTAGCCATCCACTTCTGCAGGAGAATGGAATAGTCTGACTTGGATTCATTTCCTTCATTAAAAAAGTTGTTAGACTTGTTAGGGACAGGAGAGGAACATTACTTTGAAGAGGTGAACCTTGAACATCTCAAGTTTATGTTTTACCTAAATACAATTTAATTGTTTGTTACTAAAGTAGCAACACGTGACATCTGAACTCAGGGAAAGAACAAGAGAAAGTAGCTTTGTAGTGACTACCTAACTCAGGCAATGTCTGGCTGGACTTGGAATTTCCAAAAGAACGTGTTCCTAAAGGCTATGAGGATCAGACTGTCCTGAAAGAGGCATAAAATATCCCTAAATCCCAAGGGGTGCCCAATCCATAAGCATGCTCTGCAGCTGTACATTGTGCACACTTATCACAGACCACCATAAAGCATAGTCATCATGGCTACTTTTTTCCAAACATAGCAAAAATGGTAGGAGATTGTATCCACATTAAGCACACTGTCTTACACTGACATATTTACCCTGAGATCCTTACATTCCTGACCCTACCTCAAATTGCCAGTGAGCCACGAGGTAAAGGGGAGTATGTAAAAAGTACTGCTTTGCAGCATAATAATTTTATGGAGATGAAGTTGGATGGACAAGAAAGTGGAGGAAGGAGTCAGAAAAGGTGCTGGTATACATTGGAGATCACTAAAGGAATCAATACGGTTGCAGAGGCAGTCTAGTTTTCCTGGATCATAATGAAAACTTCCCTGGAATCCAAATACCTTTTTTAAAATTACTTCTGCATGACCTGTCAGTCAAAAGTGTTAACGCTTCCATGAACTCAGATGAGAGACACTTGGAAAGGAGGATCCATTGTCTATTTTCAACTGGAAAGTACATCTTGTCTGCTTGATTAAATCTTGAAATTACCCTTTTTATTTCAGCTGAAGATTTACTGTCTTTGAACCTGTTACAATTTCTTAGATTAATTCTGTGCTGTAAAAGTGGTATTGTATTGTAGTAGAGGCTTATAAACAAGTTATGAAAATCATTTGAGGTTGCAAATGAAAGAGATTAGTTATATTGCCTCTGTGCGATGATACCAGAACTGCTGTCAGTCTTTGGTTCTCCTATATCTGGGAATTCCCTCCTCTTGAATATTTCAACTGTTGTTGAGAATATTGCTATTATTTACCAATTCGAGAATCTGCTTTATAAGCAGATGACACTATCTGAGGGAACTATGGGTTCCTACCTGTCATACTAACTTTCAAGTTCATTGGTACATGAACTGCTCATTTATCTTTCCTTTTTTTCACGTGCTGATAACACCTAAGTAAAGATGCTGTATTGCAAGGAAATTTGTACCTTTATCTAACTCCATGGAGCATCTTTTGTAGCTGCTCAACACATAACCCCACTTTAACTGAAGTAACCCCCCCAGTCTTTTATGTGATAATTTAATTGCAGTAAATTAAAATGATCTTTGGGATTTTGGTGCATTGGCCTGCTTTTAATTGGTGCAGAACAACTTCAGTTGATTTCAGAGGGATTTGGAGGTGCTCAGCACTTCAGAAAATGAGGCCACATAATTTGGGTGCCTAAATATGGATTCTGAGCCTCCTCATAGACACAGCAAGTAGGTGTGGATTTCGGTATGCCGCCACAACCAGTGATAATAACCATGATTATGATGAGGGCTTAGTATAAATGCACAAAATGTCAAATGGAAATTATTCAGAAAAAGCTAATGCCTAGTGAAACAAACACTTAATCCTAGTTTAACTGCAGTTTAGCAGCAGCATGTGCGTATTTTGTGGGACGAGGTTCATTTTATGTAGAAGCAGTGCCAGGTCTCGGCACCCTGATCTGTATTTGACATTTGCACATGGAATACGCCGTTTAGAAATTTTGTGAGCTTGTGTGGGGTAATCTTTTCACAGATGCGTAATGAAGTTGCAAATGGGGGATTAGACCAGTGCTACGATACCGTGCATGAACTGTTCAGGATAAAACGGTGCAGCAGTGAACAAAAACCAGATTGCTCACTTCAAGGCCCATGTTCAATCCAGATTAAATAGTCGGTGAAAATTGCCGTGATACTCTCCATAATGGGCAGTGGTTTGTGCGTATCACAGCCGCTCCTGGGTGGTGGTAGTGACTTCAGGTCAGGTGGGGCCCCTGCGGTGCACTGAAGGACTGGGTTACGGGCACAGCTGGAAGCAGGCGCTCACTATTCCTGACCTGCTACTGCTAAGGCTTGCCTCTGTCAGCGAATATTGCATTTATAATGCAAAAGGTTTCTCAAGGGCCTAATAGTTCCTGGATTTTTTTTTTTTCCAGCATTAGTAATGCTGCTTTGTGCTTTAATAGAAAATCGCCGTACTTGATTTGAATAGAAAGCATTGCGTTGTTTTCATCTGTACACCTTTCCACTAGCGTGGGCTAAAATTTTGCACAGCATGCTTCTTTGCAATTTGTAGGACTGTGTTTGAGTATTTATTAGCTTGAGTGTGTATTAGTTTGAGTATTTATTGAAATAAAATACATATTTTTTAGACAGTAAAATGGTTAACTTCAGTAAAGTAGATCCCACGTAGCTACCTGTCAGCCAGTTTCTCTGTTTAGCAGGAATATGGCATACCCACACTACCTCATGTAATTTTTGTGCATGCTACTATTTTACTTTCAACCCTTTTTTTGGTCACGAAATGTCTACCAGAAGAAAGAAGCTTGCAGTCTTCCCTATCGTTACCTCTCTTACTATTTCAAGCCTCCTTCTGCCCTGACCCTAACCCAGGAGTGTTTTAGAGGGGAACAAGCAGGTGAGAAGTTAAATCACTGTGCATGGAGTGGGTGTAAAGCAGTGAGAATGAGCTAGCTTAATCTTAATTTAATTTTTTTGCGGTTTTTTTTCAGCAAGACCCCATCCAGCACTACCTACTCCTTAACTTTCCAAGGCTCAGACTGGAGAGAACCCAAGGCAATTAGGGCTGTCCTGAAATGGTATTTAGTTGCCTGAGTTAACCTGAGGAGTTCAAGGATTCATTTCAGTGGGAGTTAGGGACTATAATCTTGAAGGATCTGAGCCTCATTGTTTGAGACACATTTCAGATAAAAGGCATTTGCTTCTGCATGTTAAATAAGACACAGAGATGCATCTGAGAAGTTGTATGTAGCTAATCTGCTAACCTGGAATTGCTTCTGAAACAGCTGTACATGGAGACAACATAGGTTTATTGGCTTTAAGACACAGCCCAATTTCCGTCCTGCACCTGTACATACTGGGACCAATGGCCTGGACATTCATGGAGTTGTGTGGTGTAAAACCGGTATAAAGTAAAAAGGGAGCCAGTCCAATAAAGTAAAGATGCAAGAAGACAGGGCTGTTTCCACAGTGTAGTTCCCCATTTTAAAAATACCTGTCTAGCATAATAGAAAGCAGAGCCCACCATGTAAACTAAATTATTAAATTGGTATAAAATCTGTACTAGATCTTTTTCTTCCTTTAGTGTTAAATTTTAATACTATTATTATAGATTAGTGATTCAGTGTAAGATCCAGGGAGGCACATTTTTTTTCGAATAGTTATTTTGTCCTTTACATGGTACAGAAAAAGAATCCAGGAGATAGACAAACTAGACACCGACAATCTTAGGATATTAAATTTAATTATAGATTACACAGAATATGATGTAAAAACAGCAATTTACTAGAATAATTATAACCTGCAAAATGTGAAAATAGTTTAGAAAATGGATTGTCATATTCTCTGACACAGCAATAGTCATGAAAGGTACACTTATAATATCATACGTTAATCTGTGTATTAACTATACTACCTGTCATTTAGCCAGGATTCCAAGACAGATTACAGGCATTTATTTCTGAAGTGCCTATGTTTAAATTCAGTAAAGTTAAACAGCTAGATTGAAAACACTATATTTTTGTCAACTACTGCGTGGAGATCTATCCCGGATAAATGCTTTGTCTATATGCTATGAGTTCGTAATGAGAAGAGTAATTGAAAAACTGCAGAAAGCACAGACCTGTAAGTGGGTGGTTTGACAAGTGAAAATAGTTCTTAGTGCCTTGTTAAATTTTGGAAATCAGACATGCCAGCATCTCCTTCCTATTTCAGACCTAGAACGTATTTAATCTCAATTCATGTTTTGCGTTTAAAAAAACCCACTTAGTTGTAATGGGGAAAGATATTGTAGACCTTTGTGTTATGTAGTTCAACAAGAAATGTTGCAAGTGTCAAAGGATATGATGACCACAGCAATGTCAGCAGGTTTAATTTTTTGCCAGCCATGTTTATGAAAGCAAAAAAAAAAAAACCAAAACCAACCCCGACATATTTTAGTTTCTTTTTGAATATACAGACTGGCCCAAACATAGACATTCTCTTTATCAATCTTATTGTTACAAAAACTGTACATTACAAACGGTATAGAAACAAACTGAAAGGAATGTGCCACACGTCCTGGCTAATTTTCTATATGCAGTTTAAAAATACAGCCTACTCCCTTATAGTGCACAGTTATTGTGTAGATAGAGTACATCACTAGTTAAGTGGACATGATAGAAGAGTTCTAGTTTTCCTCAGCACAGAGAATAAGAGCCAGTTCCGCTCGGTAAAGCTTTCCTCCATCAGACAAGGCCATGATGCTTTTCTTGTATGTCGCAAGGTTGTTGATGTCTAATTCCTATTTAAAGAACAGATAATGCTTTATAATCCTGTTTAGTTACCAGCATCAACAAGTTTGCTTCCCATGGCAGAAAATGAGAAAAAAAAAAAAAGGGCATTCTCAGCCTGGCCAACAGTAACACATTGCAAATGTTGTTCATGTATTTGTATGTTATCGATATTATAGCCATATGTTAGATTGCTGATAGCTGATGTCTCAGAAGCAAGCTTTTGACAGTGTCACTATGTAATCACAAGTCCCCTAGTTCAGGATTTACACTGGTATGACTTCTGCCAAGATTTTTAGTTGTACTTTGACTTCAGGAATTATGACTTAGAAGCTCTTTATTTATCTTAATTGGGTGGATTATAGTGTCCTTAAAATCAAAATTAAATCTAAACTCTAATGGGAAAAAAAACCCTCTAGGATTACCTTTTTGTTCTTTTCACAGAGATCCTTCAGTAGTGCATCAAGTTCATTTTCATCTATATAGCCATTGCCATCCTGAAAAATAACATGAAAGATAATTTTAAAAATGTATTTTTCATTTCAGAGGTTATGGCTAATTTTTCACAAATTCAGAAAATAAGTGCCATCAAACTACACAATTAATAAAAAGGTTTTTTGAGGACTTACTTGATCATACATCTCAAAGGCTTTATTGAATTCTTTTGCACACATTTTGACACCCTAAATGCCAAAAGGAAAACAAATCCATTAATGACACCAGTTATGTGTGATGGTAACAGGTTACTTTAAGAATGTGAATATTCATACCTGAAATTTAATAAGAAAATTTTCCTGTACAGGGAGTAGTCTTTGGAGAGAGAAAACAAAGGTCAAAATATTTCACTGTTTCCATAACAGCGTTTGGTACATGATACTCGTTGTGAAAAGAGACAGAAGACATACCTGGCCAGTTCAGTAAGCTCCAACTTTCCATCATTGTTTGCATCAAACATCCTGAGCTGAAAGAATATATTATTTTACATTACTAATCAAAATTAATCAACTTAATGAAGAAAACACTTTTTGGAAAACTTAAATTCAATGAAATTTAGCCTGTATTTCATGCTGAAATGATGGCCCCAGATTTTGATCTGTCACATTTGCTGTGTAATACATTTATTTAAAGTACCGAGGAAGTAATTTATAGTAATTAATTCTGCTGCAAAAGCCTGGCAAGAAACCAGATGAACAACACTGATTAACCTACTGTAAGGTAGGTCTTAACCTGCCTACAGTGATGAATGTCCCATATGAGGAATGCACATGTAATTATTTATAAATGAGAGGAGTGTTGACATGGTAACATTTTACTTTTGACTTCATGTCATGATCTGATGATAGCATCATTATTCTCTATTCATAAAGGTGAAACAACAGTCGGGTGAAGTTTTATAGAATCCAAGGCATTCAATTTCTTAGACGGAAAATAATAGACATTCAATTGACTGCTAGGTCTAAATATTTAAGTAAAGATCTGTTTCTGTGATATATTTCATTAAAAGAGTGAACAGACGCTGCAGATGATCACATTTTGTTGATAGTATGAAAACTGGGAAATTAAATCTCTCCAAATAATTATAATTAAATTACAGGAATAAATATATTGATGTAATTTGACAAAATAAGTGAATACTATTTCTAATAATTTTTAATCACCCTATTGTATTGAAGTGTTTTCCTTTGAGGTTTTGAAAGGATGAGCTCCTGCTGCTTGAGAGGCACAAACAGCTTATATTCACTGTTAGAAGTAGATGGAGATATTGCACCTGCGTGGGACTTCCAGTTTTTATGTCTGTATAGTCCCATTTGTCTACTTTCAAGTATTATTTTGCCTTTGCTGCATAAAAGAGTCACAAAAGCAGCAAACTGTACAAACACTGTTAGACATTGTACTGAAAACACCACCACCCACACTCCATCCCATCACTTTCAATCACAATAATTTTAGATGTAATTTTTAGATGAGAGGAAAAGCGACATCCTGTACTGAGATAAGTGTATATCCTTTTAAAGACAGAATTAATGCCTTGAAAAAAAGACAGAGTTTCAATTGGTTAATACACAATAAATGGCAAAGGAGACCAGAAAAGAGACCAATTCTATAAACATTTATTTCTACGTAAGACCCTGGTTCCTTTTAACAGTTCCTTTCCTTGTATAAAAGCATCTGCCTTGCGTGCATTTCCCATGAAAGGAGATTTGCACTTGGGGGAGGTAAGCAGTGGCAGCTGTGAAGTCAACGTATTTTGTATTTTGATGGGTTGTTAGTGGCTGGCTGTGCCTGCCTGCAGCTGCTCAGGACCGTATATTTTCTATTAGTCTTCTTTTCTACTTTCTGAGGAGATTATGGGAGAACTGGCCTTATGGTTTTTTTCTTATTGCTGTTAATTCTTTGTCATTGTGTCTCTCTGCAGAGGCCAGAACTTAGAGCATGCTTTAAGATGAAGGTCAAAAATCTCCCTGAATGAAAAGGATACATGTTACCTTCACCAGTGAATAAACGGTGACAATTCTAGGTAAATGCTTTGTGCTGGTACAACGAACCAGCAGACTTTTTCCAGGAGAAACACAAGTTTTGATCAGCCATTCTCAGGCCAGTTTGAGGGCTAGTGTGTTTACCTAGCACATTTTTGATTGCTAAAAATATTTTAGGATGAAACCGAACTGGTAAAACAAAACCTGTAGTGTTTTGTATTTCCTGAAGACCAGAATTCTGTCTTTTTTTTCTTGAAATGTCCACTCAGAGGCCAATGCTGGTCCTTACCGTAGAGCACCATAGCAGTGGGATGGAAGGAGTGCCCCAAGGACGGGCTGATTTAAGGCTAGGGAAGCGACAGTTTTGTTCTAGTGTTTATCTAAAATACCAGTTTCTCCTTCTTGAAGGGGAGGAGAAGGAAAGTGAGATGTTTATAAATCTGGTAAGAAGCCATCATGCAGTGATGGCTTTTAAGACAAGAGACAGACATTACAGCACTGTAAGAAGGCAAAACATAGAAAGTAACCCCAAATTAATTTGATCTATACATAGTAATATAATTATGACAGGTACAAATTTTTTTCCTATGAACTGTGAAGACTGCAGTTTTACAACTACTGGCACAGGGAAGCAGAACAGGGGAAAATACTATGGTATGGTCTAATATAAATACTGAAAAGATTCAGAATTCCTGAGCTTTTTTTTTTAAGCAGCACTGAAAACTGCCCATCAAAGCTCTGTAGCTGCAGAAGTACTTGCAGTGCTAGATGCCACAGTTGTCTCTCTGTTGCAATAACATAGTTAGCGTGATTAGTACCTGGTGAGGCTCCAAGTCATTTGGAGCCTTCCAGTGGCTAAAGATAAAGAGTTTGGATTAATCCAGTCTTGGTGAAGCATGCCTGTAAATAAACTTACCATTATTTCTGTGTATTCTGTTAGCTTTGAGTCTTCAATCTGCTTATTTGCTTTCTGTAATAAATCTTTCAAGAAGCTCTGTTAAAATAAATAGAAGAGTAATAGGTAAATTTTTATCTACAGTATAAAATGCTTGACTTGCTAACTTCAGATTAAAGTAATGGGAAATACTATTTTACTCCCACTTTAGTATTTACT
The DNA here is from genome assembly GCF_964188355.1 of Buteo buteo. Lineage (NCBI taxonomy): Eukaryota > Metazoa > Chordata > Aves > Accipitriformes > Accipitridae > Buteo > Buteo buteo. Next base: position 50,821,733 of record NC_134173.1, read on the forward strand.
GCTGAAGTTCCAAATAAGTATGAAAAGAAGTAGTAATTAACAGCTAAGAATATAACAGTTTCTTTTGATCAATTCAAGTATATTGCACAGTTTTATTTGGAAAAAGTGACTCATAAAACTTTCTGCGTTGTATGCCATTTGTTGTATTGTGACTTTGGAAAAAATAGTTTGGCTTTCAAGTATACTGCTTCCTAATCAGCTCTATCAGTAAACTAAACTAATTAACGTTGAGTCTCCTTGAAAACTTGGATGCCTAATCACTCCTTGCAACATAGGAACAATTTTACAGAAAAGATCAATGATTAATCAAGTTTTCTCCTTGCCTATGGCGGTACCCAATGCTAGAAGTGAACTTTAACCTATGTTGCTTCTTCCTACCTTGTATTTTAAATGTGTGCAGCCAGTTTTCTTGCTTTTTTTTTTTTAATGAGAATTTGATATAGGATCACATGACTAGAAACACCAGCCATTTTTACTTTAAAAAATAAGATTCTTTCCACCCATTTAGTGGTTTAAATTTCTGTACTAGGTCTGTAACATTAAAAAAGAAAGATATCAAGGCATTAACAAGGTTATTACAAGACCTGAGATGTCTGTAAGCATGTCAGTGCTCAATGAAGTACCTCATTACTGTCATCAGTTGGAGTGTCATTATCTTTGTGGAATTTTGGGCAACACTTCAAGATAGGAAATGGGGTAGCTCATAAGAAAATCTATTTGTACATAGATGACATTCTTGAACTTGAATGCAACCATGTCAATAGTCATATGACTAATACCCACTATAGTTCTTCTAGTTTGACCCCCTCCGTGCTGGAGGTCCTTCCTAGTAGCCTGGATACAAAGACCATGACTGAAATGTCGTAAATGGATGTTACAGAGACATGTTTATCTTTTGTGCTTTGATGGAAAATAGTACTGGAAAGGACATCGAATGGCTATCCAGTCCATCTGCATGTCTCAAGAAAGGGTCATCTATATCTAAACTTCCTGAGTTACTGTCTGATCTGAGCTATTGCCAAACCTTTCCTAAATAAGGTAGTGATGGAGAACCTGCCTCCCCCTTAGACAACGTATTCCACTGCTGTTACTATTGTTAGAAAGTTTTCCTGATTTCCAGCTTGAATTTCTCTTACAAAGTTGTAAGTGGGTGTACTCCTCGCATAGCAAATACTTAAAATGTTTGGGCTTGTCAAGAAATACTGATCTAAAAATAAAACTGGACATGTATGTCTTATTTTCAACATGTTAAAATGGCCTGTTTCTCTAAGGCAGACAAAATCTCCCAGCACAAGAGAGATGGGACCATTTTGGATCCGGTTAAAATCTCTCCATTATTCAGCTGGTCCTCAATCAGCCCTGCCTTTTAAAGTCTATTTTATATTATAGTAGCTGGCAACAGTCCTTAAGGCATCGTCTCACGGCTGGAGAGTTCTCAAGTGCTGCATGTGTGGCCTCGTCCTGATCCTACCAACTTTAGATACACAGACCTGCTGCGACCAGCCAGCAGAAGAATGGGCTCGTATGCCTGAGGTTTACCTTGAGGTAGGATCCTTGGCAAACGTCACACAGATACCAAACTCAAAGAGGAAGTGAAAAGGAAAAAAGTTGTGAATTGTCTGATGTGGATACCTCTTCTGAACAGAAGAGCTGTAAGGATTTCAAGTGGTTTGATGACCTGTGCTTTAGTTAATAAAGCTTATGTAGTTCTTCTTTAGAATACCACACATGGGCAAAATAGTCCAAATTAGATGGATAAACACTGCTAGGTCTTTCTCTTGCTATGAATTGTTTTGATTCCTCTGAATTTAAAGCTGCAGCAATCTATCAAGTGCAATTGAACTGTGGAAAACAGCACCTTTCTACCTGGAGGCTCTATATGAGCATCTTTTCTATGAGGAAAGGCTGAGAGCTGGGACTGTTCAGCATGGAGAAGGAGAGGCTCAGGGGGACCTCATCAACCTATACAAATACTTCAAGGGGGGTGCAAAGAGGATGGAGCCAGGCTGGTGCCCGTTGACAGGATCAGAGGCAATGGGCACAAACTGAAACACAGGAGGTTCCCTCTGAACATCAGGAAACACTTTTTCACTGTGAGGGTGACCGAGCACTGGCACAGGTTGCCCAGGGAGGTTGTGGAGTCTTCATCCTTGGAGATACTTGAAAGCCATCTGGACATTGTTCTGGGCAACCAGCTCTATCTAGGTGGCCCTGCTTGAGCAAGGGGGTTGGACAAGATGACCTCCACAGGTCCCTTCCAACCACTCTGTGATTCTGTGACTCCATGATTCAGCATCTACAAATCGCTGTTAGTTTTATGACTAGGAAGGTAAATCACCCTAGTTTTAAGGTTTGCTAACTCTGCGAGGCTGAGATGGCTAACGCAATAATCTCAATTCTGCTCTCATTTGTGCATATTAAAGCTGATACCAAAATCCCACCCAGCCCCTTGCTGTGTTAACCAAGCAGGGGCAACACAATTCCATGAGTGTTAGCCTAACAGTATTACAGTGGAAACTGTAGAGTTACATGGTACTTGAGAGAGCATGAGCTACCCAGCAGCATAGTGATTAATGGTAGTGGTGCCCTTAGGGAAAAGAACCCAACAAAACAGCCCTCATATCTAATGTACCAAAAAAAGAACAACATAGCTTTCAAAGGCCTATCTTGCTTTCTTAATCTTTCTTACTTCTAAGCTGAAGTACCTGCTACCCTGAGTCACTTGAGACAAACATTGATCTGAATTAAAACATGTTTTAAAAAACATTGATCAGATTAGAGTTTCACTTTAAATAATTTACTGGTGATAAAAACATCAGCTAATCATATTGCTTTTCGGTCATGTTTGAAATGCAAAAACATGCATGGGAGGGTATCTGAAGTAAGAGATAGCACAGGCTGTAATCCAATGCCTGTTCTCCTGTCAAGCATACTCATAGATATTGGTTTACCTTAAGCTCCTCAGAATCAATGAAGCCACTGTGGTCGCTGTCATATTTTCTCCATGTCTGCAATCAGAATGTGAATGTTTTAATGATGTATTTATGGCAAGCGGGTCTTGGGTGGTTTTCAAAAGGCAACATTTCATACTGTACCTGCATGAAATCTTCACTTGACTTTAGCTGCTGGCATCTGAAGAACAACAGGAAATTCTCTTCCGTTGGTAATATCTGAGCAAGCTGTAACAGAATTTAAGAAAGATTAAGTTTTGATTCTTCATTAGGCCAGCTGAGCCTGTAAAAGAGCATGAAACTTTTTAAGAGTATGAAATTCTTTGTGCTCATACTGCCCTATTGTGGCCCCATAGGAAGCTTCTTGCTGTTAGCTGAAATGTTTGGAAGATGCCTCTGAAAGCCTTCTGGCTTGCAGCTTTGGCATATTTATCAAGGTCAAACAGAGCTGAGGTCTGAGAGAAGGGAATGAGACAGCACTTTCCTGAAGGGGTAGCTGGGGAAAGACAGGAAGAAATTCACCCATGCAGAGTTAGGGTCTGTGGTGAAAACCTTGGAATCAGCACAAAGGGAAAGCACAACGCAAGGATGTTTAGAGGATAAGAGTGGAGGACCATGAATTAAGAGAGTGAGGAAAATAGACTACTCACAGATAACGAGGAAGAGGAGGAAGAGAGAGGAACACTGACATGAAGAAAACGTGTAAGGTAAACAGAAAAATATATGGAAAAGCCAGGAGAAAAAAAGAAAGTGGGGAGGGCAAGGGGATGGCAACCGGTGATCATTTGTCAGGCGCAGAGATGTCTTCAAGAGGAGCTATAAATACAAGAAAGAAATCAAAAGGGCTTTTAGCCCTGCAAAATCAGGGGTGGTTCTTCCAATGCCTCTGCTCTACAAAAGGCTTCTTTAAAATCAGACATTATTGTACTGGTTATTGAAAATGTTCATTTACTGTAACTCAATTTTGGCGAGTGACAAATGTAGAAGATGGAGAGTATGCTGTATAATTTAATGTAAAATCATGATTTGTTTTTAACAAAAGCCCAATATTTTTTCTGTCCTCAAAATGTATGAAATGTGTTTTGATTAAAGAAAACTTTTTACTTGAAGAATAGACCAGCTGTGCTTACTAGAAAGAGAAAATGGAGAAAGACAGATTTCTTAGCTGCATTCTTTCATGAAAAATGACATCTGCAGACTTCCTGGAGCCCCATCTTAAAATTTTGATCCAAATTTTTGTTTTTCTGCATTCATTTCACACCCTCAAATCCCTCATTCTTTCCATTTCAGTGCTATAGACTAATTAATTGCTCAGGTTTTTTTATTGGGTTCCAGCCACACCGTAGGTGAGTTCAGCTCTCCCTCTCACCCTACAGGTGAGATCATCAAGGGTATGGAGACAGATCTCTCATTTCTCTAAAAGTATCTGTGCAAGGAATCAGTTATAGTCTTTAAGTGTTGGTACAATTGAAAAGACACAGCAGAGCACTCACTCTCCTTACAGCAATGGCGCAGCTGATGACAGGCTGTCAGGCCCATCAGAGCGTTCAGAGTGCTTTTGCTAAATGGCTGAACACCAAACCCAATCAACTTAAACAGTGTGTTTTCACCAGCAGCTTTCAAAACCAACTCCATTATACGTACCATACACACATGTGGGTAAGTACATGTTCACATGTACGCAGTATCTAAATGTGTGTAACTTAGTACTGATTTATGGAAAAAATTCTTTATTTCTCCCATGACAGGTGTCCTGGTTTGGGCTGAGATACAATTAATTTTCTTCCTAGGAGCTTTGATTTTTAGAGTAAGTCAACATTCCTACTCAACAACAAATGTTGAATGGAATAACTGATTATAATAATAAGCAGAGTTTGGGGGAAGGGACTGATTATGACAAAGGGAAAGAGTTTAAGTGTGGAAATCATAAACAAGATGCCATTTGTGTGATGAATATAGCTAACTGGTGAATTTTGCAAGGGCACTGTAAAATAGTACAAGGTAAAATAGTACAAAGGTAAAATAGTACATTTTACACAATGTAAAATAGTAATTTTCCAAAGAAACATGAACAGCTTACTAGCAGTACCAAACTGTATTTGAGGTACAGAATATATTACCTCTGGAAGAAAATTACCTTATTTTATGTTATACCTCTCACCCTTTGTAAGTATCAGGGGAAAGCACAGTCTTTTACATTACAAAGGTGTAGTAGCTCAATATCCAACATTAGCTCAGGCTTCCGCCAAAAAATGTCTTTTGTGTTTTCTTTCTTTTGTACCCTTTAGCATAATATAAACAATATAGCTAAAGGGAAGTCCCGTACTCCAAGCTTATGCATCAAGTAGCATTAAATTGCTTTTTGTGGAAAACTCTGCATTATTAAGGGAAGAGAAGATTGTGTGGAAACTGGCTCAACTTCCCAGTCCCAGTTATACCACTACAGAGAAGAAAGATGGAAACCTGATGCTATTTCTAGTGATGACTTCTTTGTGAGGGTAAGCGGAGGGGGATGCCGTGAGCACGTTTGAATGAGTGCAGACCGCTACAACTTCATGTATGGCAGCAATAGCGGTTTAGTGAGCATTTCTGTGAGCTCTGCTGCTTTTATGGAGAACGTCAGCTATTTCTGCATCGTAAGTAACAGAGGACAACCACAAAGCCTGAGGCTAGCTTGACTCCTTTCTGCTTAGTTGCAGGCTGAGGTACATCTTTATAGGTTACCTAGCAGAAAAAATACTCCTACTACTTAAAACAATATCAGAACTATTTTCTAGAAATCATTCTCTAAGTAAATTCTGTTGATATTTAATGCTATTTAAAATTCCTTTCACCTAATAGAGTGAATCTGCTTTTTAAAATCCTATAGTAAAGAATGGGAGTACAAAGAACATTTTAGGCTAATAAGTAGTTATTTTTACGGCAGCAGTAAGCTTCAAATAATTTGAACGTGGAATTACGAAGTCCTGAGTTTTGAAACCTTGGGTTTCACATCCACATTTTAGTGAAAATGTTGGTCTGAATGAGTACAAAAGGTGCATTAAAGGTCCCTTACACAATGACAAGCAAGTAGACAGGTCAGACTCTGCCTTTAGCTGGAAGGCACTGGATAAAAGCTAGTGAACTAACTGCAGTGTGCTTGCAAAGACAGAATCGACACTTAATCTGAGCTGAAAATCCGCTCCTTCCTCTGTGAGCGGCCTCCTCTTTATCTCAGTCACCAGACCTTTCTTGAAAACTTATTAAGCACTAGGACATTTTCCGTCAGATGCTGGGGTATTCATTATGATGGCTGGGAGTCTGAATGGCTTTACATAATTTTTTTTTAAACAACATGCATACACTTTTTCAGTGTATTTGATGTACTATGTAAATGGGAGCAATCTGGAATTACTGGACATTTTTATTTATAAGGAATGAGAATCAAGTCCAAACACCAACTTTAATATCATACTGCTCTGCACGTACAACGCATTTCATCTGAGTCCCATCAGCACTTTCCAAATCAAGCTTCATGCTGATGTAAGTGAAATAAAATATAGCTATTGGCTTAGGAAACTGCTATATTAAGGGAGAAGGTCCCTTCAGTCACTGAACTGAGTGCTGTCACTACTCAGTGGCTTCAGTGGATGTTGAGCATGCTTGGCACTTCACTGGGGGTGGTGAGCATCGTACTGTATCAGGCCCTATCTGATCTGCTCACCTTTACCCATTAAGTTAATAGCAGAATCAGAGAGAGAATTTGAAAGGTGAAACTTTCAGTTATCTTTCCTAAGTGAAGAAACACAGCCTTTTTCAGTCACTGCCTATACATCCTTCTTGCATCCAATGCTTGCTATTACACATATTCAAAAATACTAAATCAAATAAGATTCTTCAATACCAAATGAATAAGCATTTGTTAGTCCAAACCCAAACAGTTTGTTAGTCCAAATAAACACTAGTTCTTTTTAGGTGCAGAACGATTTGATCAATGCTGAATATCATCAAAAGATGCATTTTTAAAAAATCAATGATACCTGCAAGGGAAAAAAACTGTTCATATTTCCATGGTATTTTAGTCATAATTACATATGCATTTAAACAACTATATGCAATTCAAACACCTGACAGAGGAGAAAAGATACCCTGAAATGATCTATTATATCAGCAGCGTTACTTCCTATTGACTTTTACAGATTCTGTTCAGTCCTGCATTTTAAAATTAGCTACTGACCCAAAGTTGGTCGCTGTAGAAATTTTGCAGACCTGGCTTGTTTCCAGCTGTTTCTTAATTAGCTCTCTAGGTCAGATTTCTTATTATCAGGAAAAAATATATAATAGCATTTAATGATAAAACCGCAGTCTCACCACACTCAGAGTGACATAAATGAGTTGTAGGCTTAGGCTTGAAAAAGTGATTTCTCAAGCTGCAACCCAGCAAACTCTCTTTTTTGACTTGCAGCACCAAAGAGTGAAAGCAAGAGAAAACATAACGGTTCCCCCTTTCCTAGCAAGTTGTCTAAATTACACAATTGTTGAGCAGCTGTACGTGTGGTAGGGGTTGGTTATCTTTGCCCTCTTTAGAAAGTGGGAGTAAGGAATAGGGCAATTTTCTGTGCGAAGTTCTATTAAAGTTTGAGAAAGGAATTCGTAAGAAATCCTGATCTTTCATGAGCTGGATCACAACTACTATTAAAAGTTTGTTTAAATTCAACATGATTAACGTGCTGTCTAATCATATATCTATTTTTTTAGAATAGACTACATACAGTGATTGCCCAGTTGTGTTCACTTGTGTGTTATCCTCACTACAGGAGTGGTGACAGGGCATTAGTTCAAAATCATAGGTAGAAATAAATCACATTACCTTTCACAATTTAAATTTCTAAAATAGAGCTTTTACCTGCTTTGCAGGAAAACTAAATTGCTGATGATGCTTATTTGTGCTGAATAAAGCATGCAAAGTTAAATGAAGTGTAGTGAAATGTCTGGAGAGGGGTAAGGAATACCTTACTTTTTGTTGATGAAAGAATTTCATTATTGAAAAAAATACAAAAGATCTTAAGACAGAGGAAGACATTTTCTGTGTAACTAAAAATCAAAAATATTTACAAATTATACTCACATTGTTCTGCGCTAAATGTATTTTCTGCAAGTCAACATGTCAGTCTTTCGTTATAAAGTAACTGTCTTACCTCAACTATTCCTATTTTTCCATCAGTAGTCTTCCCATATTGGTCCACAAAAGCTTTCATTTCGGGTGTTAAATCCTACAAAGTTACAATGAGAGAATCATTACTTTAAGATACAGAAAAACATATGTAAACTTACTTGAATATTCTATTAGTTTCCAAATAAGGTACTACATTTAATGAAGTACTCGTACTTATTGCAGCTAGATTCCTCAAGTTTAAATGGAGTATTTTTTTATCAGGAACAACGTCACTGTGATAAATTTACTTCCTAAGTAATTATATTATAGTCAGTGTGAATGATTGGCATCTAAATACTTAGAACTCCTATTTTAGTTTACAGAATGAAAAAAATTATACAGACAGATATGTTGGAAGATATGTATAACAGCTCCTTTGTTTAAGAGGATGACAGTGAAGTTCACAGGCAATTATTAGTCAATTTTCTCAGTTTTCATTTTTATACCAGTAACCTAAAGGCAGTGCAATATCTTGCAAAATAAGGAACATTTCAGTATAATGCATCTGAACACCAAAATAGCCTTTACACATCTTTGAGTGGATTTTTCCTGAACAATGGATGCTATTTTAGTCCTAGAAGAATGCATCACGATATTGTATTTTTCACTGTTTAGTGTTTGGTTATCATAGAAACAGTCAAAATGTCACTGCTGAAATGTAGAGAGGCAGATTTAGGAGGGAGAAAATTTTGAGCAGTACCTTAAATCCAATGGAGTGAAGTCAGCATAATTGTTCTTCATATAAATTATGGTCCCTGCTATACTTCTGTTCTCTAAAGGCTATTCTCACTCTAGGCTATGGCAAAGGTGCCAGCCTTGGGGTGAATGTCTAAATATTTGATTTCAAACTTCAACTTGACTTGCCTTGTTTTGATATGAGCTGCCATCAACCTTCAATACTGATTAAACTTTTAACTTTCTTTGTATTTCTTATAGATGTGAGCTAGTAAAACCATGCAGCAAGAATCAGGACTAGTTAAATTAAAACAATGGACAATTCTATGGTTATAGATGAAAATGCAGCAGCCTCTGGAAATTAAAGGTTTAGTTGCTATAATAGATCTGATTATATAGGATCTAAGTGATTCTCTCAGTGAAGACCCAGGGAATCTCAGCTGTACAAAGTCTGTTGTAGTTTGTCCCAAATTTCAACCACCAAAGCTAACTAAAATGTCAGTTCCTTGTAGTGATACAATCATGGCCTAGTATCCTATTTCTGTCAAAGTCATCCATGGCAGGTTAGTAATTTGCCATGGCTTTAATTAGAGATGTGGTTATTAATACAATGCACTTCAATGTCACCTTTCATCTAATGATCCCAAAGTGGGGACAAGTTTGCTTAGCAGATAGAATGGAGAATTTAGACACCTGGATTTTAATTAGTCCTGGTTAAATATTTTACTAATCTTTCTAACAGCAGCTCTGCAGTGCCAGACAGTGTCCAGCCACTGAAGGAGGCACAGCTGCTTACAGGCTAAACAAAACAGGATGCTCATTCTCTAGTACGTTATTCAGAAATGGGGGTTTTTTTGGTGTTCACTTCACCTGCTCTTGAGCTGCTTGATGAGTTATTGGAGTTATGCTATTCAAATAAATGTTTTCAGTCAAAAAATCTTGCCTAAATTTAACCAAGTCTAGTTCTAAACTTGATACAGATGCAGTGCTCAAAGTTTGAAATTAAGAAACTAGCCCTTTGCAGTGCTCAATATTTGAAATTAAGAAACTAGCCCTTCGTACCTCAGTCTCCCCTCTTAAAACTTAAGAGATACTTATCCAACCAAGTAGAGCTGTAGAAAAAAATAGCTCTTTTTGAGATGATTTGAAAAGGTAAGGATAGATGGCACTACAGAAACACTTACGTGACTATTCATAAACATCTATTAAATCACATATTTCTGTGGAGAAATATTGTCATTGTCTATACATGCAGAGAAAGTGAGAAACAGATATGGAATAGCTCAGCCAAGATCCGCCTATTGACCCTTTATCAACCTCTGTGTTAGTCACTTATATCCCACAGTTTCTTTTGGCAACTGGCATACCTAAATAGAGAACATACTGCATAAATGTGGGGCACAATAAATGGAAGCTATGCTTATATACTTATATAGCTTTTATCTTTAAAAAAGAGGCAGTTCTTTCAACATGTCTGGAAGTATATCAGATCAATTCACTATCTACCATAAAGCATGAAGCAAAAAGACGTAGTGTTACCAAAGAAAAGCCCAAGCCCTAAAACCTCCACGTACACATCAGCCCTTTGGGGCCAGCATGAATCAGGCTGCATGCTACTGCTCTGTCTGAGAAAAAGCAACTGTGAAAGCATGGGCTTACTGAGTGGATTAATAAAAGAATTAGAATTAGAACATAATTAGAACAGTTCTGTAGTTGGGAAGAATACTGGGAAATGTTAAACTATCCTATTCGATGACAGAATCAATGTGATTCTTTAATGCATATGGCATGACTGATGTAAAATCCAGCTATGAAGAATGCATAATTTAATATTTCAAAAATAGTGAGCAGGAGAGTGACCTGAAATACAGAAGTTAATGATGACAAAGAAGCTTTGGGGTGTTAAAAGAAGGACAGCCGAGGAAATGACATATAACCTACACTAGTTTCTCAATGTGTCCCTTCTGGCAAAAGAATAGAAATTCAAAGCTACTGAATTAGTATCCCGTGAGACAAGACACGAACTAATGAGATGCTTGTTTGGCAAATGAGCCTTCAAATCCAAGAATCAGCTTAGATTTGAAACCTAAGATGACATATATCCATACTCCAGCACCAACAGACCAAGTACTGAATTTGATGTTGCTACTGTAGGTTGCTCTTTTCAGCAGAACACTCCAAAGATAGGTTTGAATTAGAGAAATGGGAAAGGAAAACTAATTAAACACCTGAGCATTTTTAAACTATAGTGTGAGATACAGGCAGAGGTTATTTTAAAAAAAAAGCATAAATTATGAAATTTGTAGCAGATAAGAGTAATCCTGCAAAGCTTTTCTGTGTTACTTTGAGCAGGCTCTGTTTTTAAGAAGAGATGCACACTTGCTTTGAGAGAGAAAAGAATCCAATCTTAAAATGATAAATATTTTTTCCTTGAGCTTCTAATTAATTTATTAACTACTGAATAATAAATCAGCATTTCTACTAAGAATGCCATTCTTAGTAAATATACACAGGCTTTAATATCTTCATTCTAATGGACATGCTTAAGTTTCCTGCACTTCAATACAGAAGAGAGATTTGTTTTCTTGCAATACTTGAAAGGTATTGAGGTATTGTTTAATCTTTTCTGTCAAAAAAAAAAAAAAAAAAAAGACTTTTTCCCTCTGAAAAACACATTCCTTTCCCAATTTTCTGGGGTTTTTTTTGAGTTTTTTTTTTAAACTTTAGTTTAAAGTTACTTACAGTCATGCAAATGAGTGCCTACACCAACAACTGTAAGAAGAATTAACTGGTACCAAGACTGCAGTAACATCAGAGGCATTGCCGGGAGGCAGATTTTCAGATGTGTGAAGTTTACACTCATACAATTAATAAGAAGATACAATTGTCCACAGAAGAAATTATGATTCATATTGATTATTTTTGCATTTACTTTCAAAATATACAACAGCTTTTAAAGCAAAGTTAATTATTGAAAAACTATTGCTCAGTTTGGAGGTATTCTTATATGAAGTATTAATCTATTTCCCCCATGCACACATGCCATTCAGTTAAATCATAATTTCATTTTCTGTTACTTCAGAATTCTTTTAGTATAGATTAATTGAAATTGATTCCATTAGGTTATATATTGGAGCTTGATGCTAAGTGGCCTGTTTTAGAAATTGATTATTTCAAAGGCAATTTATTTGTTAGAAAGGTTCGCTTCTGTTTTAATTCAAATCTTTACACGGAATCTTTCATTTCTTTCTTTCTTTTCTCCTTTCTTTCTTTCTTTCTTGCTCTGTTATTTTTTCCCCACGTGGGTATAGTTTGGAGGAAATTAATAATTAATAACTCATCCCCAGAATTGTTTTGACAGCATTGTCAAAAACTTTGCTGTCTCCCTGAACAATTTAAACTACCAGGATTTGGTACCCATACTCCTGGTGTGCAACACTGGTGAAGGGCAAAAAGTGGTTAGCAGTCATCTGCAGATCTATTGACTGGCCACCAAGGGGCAGAAATGCATTTCAGCCCGTACTGCCCATTAGGTACGAAATTAAAACTGTGTCCAGCTAACTTGGTGCTGTTTGGTTTTTTTTTTCTTTATGTTTTGTTGGGTTTTGGTTTGGTTTTTTTTCTTTTTTTTTCTTTTTAGTATCAGTGCATATCGGGATCAGGTAAGATTAATTGCAATGGGATGAGGTCCCATCCAAGACAAAAAGTCCACGCATTCCTCGACTTTTCTTTTTAAGCGCTGCCAGAAGTACCGGCTCGCAGCCCGACAAGGTGCGAGCGGGACCCGCTCTCCGGGGGGGTGGACCCGGCCTCCCCTTTCCCAAGCAGACGGTCTATTTCATTTGCGACCGGCTGACTTCTAACCGAGCTACTTCCCTTCGCCTGCTGGGGCAGGGGCACGGAACCCTCTGATGCCAACAGAGAACAGAAGGAAGCGGGGCAACTGGAGCTGCCTCCAGAAAACTCTTCCTTCCCGGAGAAGACAGGAAAGCGGGGCGAAACGTCAACCTACCAAGCCTGCCTTCTTCCGCGCCTGCTGCAGCTCCTGGATGAAGTTTTGTAGCTCCTTCCCATCCATGTACCCATTGCCTACAACAGAAAGAGTTACGGTGGCCGTCGCCGCTCCCTCCGAACTCTCCCCGCTCTCCCGCCCCCGGCCCCGCGGCTCCCCCCCACCCACCCCTGGCCCTGACGGCTCCGGGGGGCCGCTTTCGGGTGGGCAGCGGTGCAGGGGCATCCCCCCCGGCCCCCCCCCCCCCTCCTCCCCGGGGTGGGTGGGTGGGTGAAGGCATCACCGTCGGAGTCGTAGTGGTGCCAGATCTCGAAGAACTGGGCGGCCGAGATCTCCACGCCCTGCAGGTGGGTCTCCGCCGTCATGGTGGGGGGCGCGGGGCCGGGGAAGGGGGGTGGGGGAAACGGGACGCGGCGGGGCGCTGTCCGCGGTCCTGACTCGGCCGGCGGCGGCGGCGGAGGCGACTGCGGCGACGGCTCCTCCCGCCGCCGCCCCGCCGAGGGCTATTTATGGGGCCGGCCCGGCCGGGCCACTCCCCCCCCGGCGCTGCCCTCCCTCTCCGCGGGCACCGGCGAGGCCTCCCCGCCCTGCGATACAGCGGGGGGGGGGGCCGGGGAGGGGGCTGCCGGACCGGCCCCGGCGGGAGACGGAGTCTCCCGCCGGGGCCGGTCCGGCAGCCCCCTCCCCGGCCCACCCCCCCCGGGGACAGTCCCCCCGAAACGGAGTGGGTGTGCGAGCGCCGTCTCCCATTCCTTCTTTCCCAGTGCGGAGGTGTGAGGGGCACCGCTACAGTCACTTCTGGCTTGGCGAGAATGGTTTTTGGTAGACCAGCTTTGCAGGCTTGGCCTCCCATAGCAGTGGGTCGGTGGTGGGAGGCGACGGAGAAGCTTACCAAAGAGCTTGCTTTTGTCGTGGGGTAACATGGTATCGTACTAGCAATAATGATTAAGTCCCGTTTGGGATGACTCAATTTAGTCATTAGGGTTGCCTGGGTACTCTGAAGCACTGAAACTGACTTTGTCCTGCCGGCAATATCCCTCAGAGGCTACATTCTGTTAGCGTGGTTGGATGGTCAAGATGATCGGCTGACAGGACATTGCCAAATACAGTAGGTAGTAGAGTAAGGATGGGGGATAGGAACAGCTGGAAAACCCAGGGATCTCCACGTGTTAAGTGACTGACGTGAGCAACAGTAGGACAATAGTAGGTTAAGACTCACGTATAGCGTGAGAATAAAAAAACAATGGGAGAATGTAGAACAGAAGACAGCAAAATGCCAAGGGGGATGGTTAGCCCAGCAGGATGAGAGGTGGATGCTTAGTTAAGGACTGACATGTCCTGAGAGGGATTTCAGTAGATTGGGTGGCTGAAATCTTGTATGCATTATGGAACAAGATGTGGGCATAGTGATTAAGTAATCATGAGACCTTATACTTGATTCCCTCCATCTTTCCATTCTCCTGTTTCTCCACCTGTTATGTGCAGCTTTCTCTCATTCTGTTGCTGCCGTTTGGCTGTGAGTTCTTCAAGAGATACATCGTGTTGATCTGTGTTTTGTGAGATGCTGAACAAAGCAACAGCTAAGACGAAAGACACAAGAATCTGATAATTAATCCCTTCAGTTCAAAATATTTGTAAGTATTAGTGAAAAATGCTCAGAATAGCTTTACAGCCACAAGTACCATTACAAACTTGCAAAAGGACTGAAAAAATTTAAAATATTTCTTTACAATCAGGCTTTGTGTTTCACCATGTAAAATAAAAAAAAGAAATAAAAAAACTCATGGCTGGGTCAATTTCCCATCTAGGAACTGTTTTTTGGGCATGGCTTTCTCAGAGTGGTAGACTTCAGTGGTAGCCAGATCCTGAAACTTCTGTAATCTGCCTGTATCTTCTCTCAAAAATAAAAATCTGAAACTAATGCATTTCTATAAAGTAGCAATGATGACAAGAGAAGAGAGGATTCGTGAGGGTTTTTTTAGCAGGAGCAGGGACATGGCAGAGCTCTGGTCTCGACAAGTGGAAGCAGAGTGACTCGGGCCTGGGATTATCCTTTGTGCTTGGAAAAGACAACAGGGTGCCAGTGACGCAAGGGCACTGGAAGGAGACAAAGGTGGAACTGGCATTTCTATCATTTTTAGATAGAAGACGTCTGTGCCAGTGAGGCAACTTCTTACATTTGCCAAGTGTATTGAATTACTCCATTCAGTGCAGAATTTCAGCTTCCAGCAATCCTGCACGAATGGAAACCGAGCACTGAACGTGTTTCAACAGTCTTCTGACTTGCATCTTACGTTGATTTGCGCCCTGCTACATACCATTTTTCAATGGCACATCAAATCTTGTGCTTGTTACTTTTCCCTGACCCAGAAGTCTGTAGCTGAATGTGAGAGAAGAATTCAGCATTGTTGGGGGCCAGCCCAACCTTGCTCATCTGGCTGCTCAGACTTGTAAATGAACAGGAGCTGTAATGTTTACATTTTCAAAAGTCCTCAGAATAAAGTATTTTACATAGGTCATAAGTGGCCAGGAGGGTTTGAAGAAAGTCTCACATGAACTTTCAAAATATGCTGCTTCTCCCCACCAGGAACATGTATAATCGTGTGCAGGTAGGACATTTGGACACGCTGACCTCTCATTATGCTAACATCTACAAAATCAGTACTGTCTACAGAACATTTATGTAACTTTGTGCATTCTTTGTAAAACAGTACATTGAGGTGAATGCGTTTGTATGTTCTTGCTGCTGCACTTGAAGTGATCCTGCATGGGCATAAAAGTAGCAGACATTTCCATGCAAAAATAATCACTTATATAACTAACTGCATACCATATTTTCATGATTAATGAATTACCAAGACACCATTCATATTTAATCCCACTGGACTCTGCTCCTTATGCAAAACTAAGTTGGAAACTGGTCCTTTCGATTCCAAGAAGCTATTAATTTCCATTGAAAGAGGAAGCACTGGAAAAGGTTTAAAAATGGATGTATATACAGGCTATGATCCATAACCCAACGAAGTTCATGCAAATTATTCTAGTGACTCTAGAGGGCCTTATACAAGGACAAAGTTCTTCATATTTTCAGAAATTATATGTATGGTGATACGCGTATATACACATTGATTAATGAATTACTTCACTGAGAAGCCTAAGCCTTGTCATTCATTTTAGCTAGAGCTACTTGAAGTTGTCCTTACAAAAAATGAGCCAGATCCATATCCGGCAGAAGTCAGAAATGCTACACTGAAGCCAGCTGGGAACTTGACCCAGAATCTAAGTGACTATGATTTTCTTGGAAAACAGTTGTTGTTCATAGCTGTTCTTCAAATGCTTTTCATTAATAATTTTTTGTATATGGGTTCTCTGAGACTTCCTCGTTCTGACTACCAGACTTTTGTCTTCACTCTCTGAAGAGCATCTAGCTGTAATATCCCAAGGGTTTCTCAAGATGTGTGGAAATCAAATATGCCAATTATAATAGCAATACAACCTAAAATATCCCCCAAGTAAAAGCAAGAAATAACAAGAAAAGTAATTCTTATCCAGAAAGCACCAATATTTCAGCATCACAAGCTTGGATTTTGATTAGCAGACACCAAAAGAAACCCAAATGTAAGAACTTTCAAATGAGAAACATGAACAACACAAATGGTCTGCAGGAACAACAGAAGTTATTTACTCAGTTATTCTCAGTCCACCATCAGACAATACATCAAAGGCAGGGACTGTTTTCTCACCTCTCTTCTGAAAGGACAAATTCATGTGTGATCTTGAGGTCTGGCTGGACTTCCTTATCAACTTCTTTCCCATTTAACGCTTAGTGATGATTAGCAGCAGAGTCTTGAAAGATGTAGAAGGAAATTCTGATCCTTAGCTGTTATTCCTCACCACAGTCCTGCCTTCCTGTAGAGAACCATTTTGAAAGAAGTGATTCTGTAGATTTTAATTATAACCTTTTCATGATTATATGATATGGAAAAAGTCTCACACTTTTATACACTCCCACATTAAAACATGTATCTGAGAAACATCATAACTGGAAGGGGGATAAGGTTTTAAAAACTGTAACAGTGTTGGTATCTGGTTTGGGCTGTAGCAGAATTTGCAGAGATAGCCCTGGGCTCTAGAAGGCAGCTTCAATTTGTGTGCAACTGCCAGCAAGCGTGGCTGGCGGTAGTGGAGGAACGTGTCTTTTCAAAATACTTGGATAACACTACAGAATAATTCATTGCTTATTTTCCCCTTATCTATATTTCATTCAGTATTTGTGTTCTTTAAAAATGAAAAAGAAAATGCAGCATTGAAGTGCACACTCTATCTTAAGCCATCCTAGGTTTATATAGTCATTATGGTAAACCACTATTTGCACAGAAAATACATTATATAAATAGTGATTTACATGAGCCTCCACTGTTTTTCAAAGGCAGCATTATACAGAAATATATTTTTCATGCACAAGACAAAATTGTCCGAAGTAATTTTAAGGGCATGAAATGTATTTTAATATAAACCGCAAATTGGTGAGCCACTTGTAAATTCAGATTACAGCACATCCCAAGCCTTAACCTTCTACCAGGTGAAGCCAGGGCCTAATTCATCCCTTTTTTACCTATATTATACTCTTACAGTCTCATCCGTAGCTTTCCAAGGAGCAGCGTGCTGATGACAAGGCAATGCTCAACAACAGAATCCTTGGTATTAGAAGGCCCAAAGTCGATGCAACCATGCTTTGCCATGTCTTCCTATCTGTAAGATCCTTGGAGCCATCAGAGCATTTAATTCTTCACATTGCATCTCCCTTCCTTCAGGGACCACATGGATGCTCAGCACAGGCCTTGCGGGCGGCGCTGGACTCGCACCTCCCTCCGGCCCAGCAGTTCCCAAGCGCAGGGAGCATGAGAGCTTGTGGCTCCCGGCATTGAGGAACAGCTTTTTTGTTTGTAGGAATCCAACAACACGTTAGTGCTATGGATGCACGAAAGGCTGTACTGGAGTGTTGATGTATCAGTGCCACCAGGAAGAGCGCCTGAGTTCGACGGGTTCTGTTTGATGCTCTACAATACTATAGACCAACTAGGAAACCGAGAAGAAAGAAAGTGAAACCATGGCAGGATTTCTGTACTGAGCTCCGTCTTTTCCAAAATAATGCATAACAGTGTTTTTTCTTGTATTTTGCAGGCAAATACCTGCCTCACTGTGAGATTTAGGAGACCCTCAGGGATGACCTAACTCATACCAGGAGAAAGCAGCTTGGGGATGACCTAACTCAGGCCAGCAAAAGCAGCTCCTCTCACCCACCAGCGTGATCCCGTAATACCTTTACACTGGCGGGGTGTGAGGTACTGTGAAGTTACCATTAATGCCAAAGTTACCCCTGGCATGAGGAAATCTTCAGCTGTTGCCTTGAGCTCTCTGCATGGCACGGACTGAGTGGGGATGGGCTGCAAGTCACTGGACCCACTGCTTTCTCTGAGAGTCTGATCCAATGTTTATTAACATCAGTGTTTGTCCTTTTCTAGATTTTCAGTGAGTTTCAGTGGGATTTTTAGTGGCTTATGTTGCTGTATGCCAGACTGGGTTTTTATTATCTTTCTACAGTTTGAATAATGTGTATTTGCATGCAATTCCAAGCAAATTCAGCACAGTTTAGTAGTCTAGCAAGTAGTTAACTGGAATGTTAGTGCTACTGGTGGTGTTGGTAATTGGTTGCTGAAGCTTTCCAAGACCCATCTTGTGAGACATCTTACTGGGAGACTGCTGGGAATTTAGGATCCTGATTTAGGAGGATTGTCTGTCTCTTGGGAGGATTTTAGAGCTCCTTTTGCTCATTTAAGACACTTACACTTTACCCATGCTAGAGGAGTCAGGCTGTCTAGCTTACGGGGCAGTATGCACGCTTTGGCTGAGCATTAGCTCCCCAACGGGAGGAGAGCTCTGTGTGTGTCAGTGGTCCCTGTTCCCAGAGTCCTCACTTCCTGAGCACTGACTTTTTTTTGGAAAGAAACCCGAGCTGACAGCTGAAAGGAAACTCCAGAGTACACCCACAGGTACCGCAGTTTGGGTGAGTGGGGGGACCGGGGCGGCGGGGTGCACCCTGGGGCACACCTGCTCTGCAGCCCAGGCACATCCATAGGGCATTACTCTACCTGGAGGAAAAGCTGACTGTGTGACCAAAACTTGGGGGTGCAGTTTAGGGGTATGTTAGATGTGATGGGATCCGAGTGAAATGGTGTTGTGGATCAATCCCCTGTGGACAGAATGGGAGCAAAACGCTCCCCTCTGTTCTCTGTACATCCTCTTAACTGAACTTAATGCTCTTTGAGAAGAGCATGAATCACGAGAAACGCAGCCTGTGTCCCGGAGTAGTTATGCAGGATGAAAACATACTGTTAATTTGTAACTAAGAAATGCAGTGTTCTTCAGAAAGGTTGAATTAAAAATTTAAACTGAAGGTTTTTCTTGTTTGAGCTCAGAGCACAGCCCTACCCTGTCCAGTCTGTGTGCTGCAAGGGTCTACCACACCACAACAGTTGCTTGAAAAAATATTCATTTTAGCAAAGTTATGGAATACGAAGGTGTTTAATAAGTAGCTTCAACCTTTTGTAAATAATGGAAAAACTTGTGTTATCTCATTCCAAATTCTTTTATTACAGTTATAGGTCAACCCACACAACTTAAAAGCCATAAAATTACATGGCGAGAGTCTCAAAGTGTAATATGGAAAAAACAATAAATAAAGCAAACAATATTATAAGGTGAACAGGTTTATCTTTCGACTCTGCTGAACTCAAAACTAGCTCAGCAAAAATGACATAAGTGCTGCTGTAATAAAGATCTCAGTCACTGCATGCTGCTGCACAACAAAGGTATGGACAGAAATCTGTGTGATAAATGATCACTGCAACTGGAAGTCTACAGAAGCAGGCACGTAACTCTACTTACTTTTTCCGTGCAAAATACGAACAACTGTAGTTCAGCTGTACAGTCCATTCTTATGCACGGCTCTCACTGAAGATCAATGGCTGGTAATCTTGCATATCAAAGGGAGAATAACTCTTCCATATGCTATTTATCTTCCAAATGATATGCGGTCTTTTTACATAGACTGCTGCATTCTTCTATTTATTTTTTTACTTTTCATATTTCCACCAGCTTATCTCCTTTCTTACCCACAGATTAAAAAATATGTGTGAAAATAGAACATTACATTGGGAAGGCAGACTTGCTAACAGTATTTTCCATCCCTCTGATCTATTTAAAAAAAAAGTTTAATGTTCTTTAAAAATTTAAATAATTTACTTTGTAGATGAGTTCAAGATCAGAAAAGAGAGATTTAGCAAGGAATCTCTTCATTAATTCTCCAAGGCATATCACTTCTGAAGAGAATTGACAGCTACTTCTAAGTAGCTCCTGGAAATGATTTCAGCATCTGATAAGCAAAGTGGCTTCTTGGAAGCTTGTAAAGGATACATTAAAAAGCATTTATTTTGTTTTATTTTAAAATTCGATCCATTCCACCTGCCTGCACTAATGTTCAAGATCAGAAGCTTTCCTTCCAACAATTCATAACATAACTACTTCTCAAAATTGTCCAAGGTTTGCAGTAAAGTTATGATGAACAAGTTTGATATAAGAGCTGGACCCTTTTCTGAGCAAAGATCAGGGCCTGGCCTCGTGATCATGGAAAGAAGTGACATTTACAACATCCAGAGAATGGAAAATGTTAGCAAGTTAAAGCAAACAGAAGCTAAACATCAGGCTTTCACAACACAACAGTGCAGTGTGTCCAACCTGTTATCAGTTTACAACTTTAGCCTCGCAGCCCTCTTTCCTAACTCACAAAGTTCTTTGTTGCTTCTTGATCGAGATCAACCTGGATTGCAAGGCTATTCCCACCGTGCCTCACGTGATACCGGTGGGGTGGGAGCAAGCAGAAATTTAAGGGCTGTGCAGTCCAACCTGCTGCATTATTTCTCACTTAGTGAGTGAGAGTATTTAGTACCTGCCATGAAAAGGTTTTGGGAAGCTTGCTTTCTCTCCTCAGCTAAGGACTAGAAGTGGCCACCAGTGGGCCTGCCAGTCTGACCAGATGGAAGCAACGTAAATCAGGAAAAGTTCATCCTATATTTAAATAGCTACAAACTAAGCAAAGCAATGACATGAAAAAGTATATGTTGCGGACATACCAACCGATCAGGTTTTGCACTCAACCGTACAGGAAAAATGGGTCATGAATACTTCAAATGACCTCTGTCCTGTCAGGGCACAAACTTACTTGCCCAGATATTTTTCTCTCAGTCTCACCTAATTGCAACACAAGACTGACCTCAGCTGCAGGTTTCTAGTTCCCCGTCTGTTTGTGAGAGAAGCATAGGGACGGTCCCAGAAAGCCTCTTCTCTTCCACCATCCCACCAGCAGGATTTTGCACAGGTTTTCCTTGTGATCCACCATTAGCTGCAGTAGGGCTCTTCACCTGAAGCATGGAAATCCCACATATTCAGGTGCCTGGGCTGGCTCCTGGGTGCCAGTTTTTCTGTGGTCAACCTATCCCAGGTTCACCAGGAATGACAATAATAGCCAGAGGTTTCCCACAACTTTTCAGCAGTGCCTCGCTGGCTATATTCAGTCACTTAGTTTCAGAATGACTATTTTGAAATGTCTGTCCCTCTGCTTCTCATCATGTCCCTACTCTTCCCACAACCTGGAGGAGGGTAGGGAAGAACTTGGCTCTATGCCATGGAAAAGCATGGAAGGCAAAAGTGGTAGATAAAAGCTCTCCCCTCAAAATGAGATCCTCTGCAGCCTGAAACCATATGTAAATCTGTGGCCAGAATGTGCAGAGAAAAATCTCCCAGAAAGTCACAGAAAACTGAATAAACCGACTGAGAAATAGTACAGCACGTGAGCTTAACACCAGCAACACTGCATTCTGACAGAGCCTGTGTTAGAACTGAAGGAGGCCCCAGGAAGAGATCAACCTTCTCCCTCCACCAGTATGGGGGTCACTTTCTCCAGCCATATGTATGAAGACAAACTACTCCCATTTTGGTGCAGACAGAGCTCCAGTAACTGCTCTTGAAGTCATTCTGCAAACTGAAGGACAGACGTGCCAGAAAGTAAGGGTCTGTGCTGGCACTGAGCTCCATGAAAGTCCTGCATTTGCCCTATAGATCTTAAGCTTGACTAACCAACAGCTTGCTCTGTGGGTACCCCACATACTTTAAAGCACTCTCATTCTGATTTTCCATTCAAAATTGCACTGTTTATTTCAGGAATAGCCTACATGCCTTTTGGGCTGACTCTTCCCCACTTCTCTGTGATATTATCTAGGGTACAGATAAGTGGAGGAATTAGGAGTGTTTTGCATGGCTGCTCTTAAGATTTTGAAACACTTAGAGCCTTTAGCTTTGAGAAAAGTTTGCTAACTTCAGCGAGCCTTTCCAGCACTTTTCTAGAGACTTACAACAATCTTTTTCACCATATATTTTTCCATTGACAAGCCAAGTTCATAGACCAGGATTAATCTTTAATGTTTATAATTAACGTTTCAAGTAACCTGAAGATGTATTATTAAATTTTGCAAGCCACATTTCTTCCCTGGATGCCAGGGCGTGGCTTCTTTTAACTCGGAGCGACAATGAACATATGTATTTCTGGCTTGTTGATGCTTTACATGTTGGTATAAAAGCCGTACTACAAAGGACTTCTCTAGTTTCTTACACAGGACTCATATTCTTCCCTTTTGCTACCCATAAATCTTCAAGGTCACCTGTTCCTAAAACTAATGTATAAAGCAGATACAATGCAAGAAAGTGGGAGGAGGCTTTGATTTCACAGGATGGCGTAGTGGGCAGGCTGGATTCTTTAGGTGACAAAGTCAGCAGAACCTTTCTTCATGGTGACTCCTTCAAGGGGAGATCACTGGTAACAATGATTCATGATCTCCTCTCTCCACATATTTAAAAGACAGGCACAAGCAAGCAACAACAGCGTGCTCCTAAAATGTTGGCAACCAGAAGGTATCTGAGACTTGGGTGTGGAAGAAATGGCCCAGGAAATCCCACCAGAGGTCATCCCCGTGGGGGAGCCTAGGTTCAAGCAGGATTTTTGTACTTATCCTTAGTGCAGACCATAGGAAAGAGCTACTTCAATCTGGGAGGGGTCTGTAGACAGTCCTGAATGTTGTATGAAGGTCTTTAAACCTTGAGAAAAGGTCTTTTTCATCAACTAATATGTACCAAATAACTAATGTACCCGGACCCATAGCTCTTGGGGCCTCATTCATCCTTCCCCTGCCACAATGGTCACAATGTATGTGAAAAAGGAAAAACATGCTTTTGGGAGGCAGAATGATGGATTCATTTAATCAAACTGGTCTGCTTGCTGGTTTTACACACAGGCAACCCATACCACTGGTGTGTGCAGCAACCTGTACACATGGCCATTTGTGTCCTGTGCCAGGGAGGAGCTAGCTGGGCCACTGGTGGCAGGAGCTGAAAGGACCATGTAATGTTCAATTCCTCCCATCCCAGTGAGAAGGGCTGCTGCTGAGAGCGTATCTTACATCATGAGAAAAACTAAAGAGCGTGGAACTTAATTTTTAAAAGTTTATTTAAAGAAGAAAGGGGCCAAAGCTTGTTTATATAATAAAGACATATCTTAAGGCTGCTTCTGGACCAGCTACATTTTCTACCTGAATTCCAGCAAACTAAAAACCTCATTTCTTCAGTGTTTGAAACTTCTTAGAGAGGAAAAGTTTGGGGCTTCTGAGTCCTGATGTTGTGATACAGAAATCTTTGAAGGTCTCTTGAGGTTGAGTAAGTTTATTAATAATGTAAGCTAAACAGATGCCGAATGTGGTTTTCTGTGCTTTGAACCAAAGTTGTTAACAAATGCTAGAAAACAAGTAAAAATGTAACACTTTGCAGATCAGTTTTTCAAATGCGTCTTTCTTTTACCTAAGAGTAGGAAAGTCTGGCAGAAGAATAATATATATTGTTTTGTCAGATTGCCTTATACACTCCAATTTAGAGATTTCTATCAGGCTCCAAAGTCTGTATCTAAGCACCTATGAACATACTGTTTGACTTTCCAAAACTCAAGTGCACACAAATCCTATTAAAGCAATGGAAGCTGTAGATATTCACTATCACTTCATGAAGGCTTTTTCCTGCAGGCAGAAAAGATTATCAATCATCATCAGTTCTAGGACTTTTTATGGTGTGTGCTGTAGCTCAAGCTGGGAGAAGGTGAACTTCTTCCTAAACCTCCTAAGTGGAATAAAACAATTTTTTGATTGGGACCATAGCTAATTTATGATTTCAGCTGCAAGGGCCACCAAAACATGCACATAACTGGGCCTGAAGGGTCTTCAAATTTAGGTATCTAATGATTTGTTTAACCCCACTGAGCTCAAGCTATTAGTTTGGCAAGTCTAAAAATTCTCTGTCTCTACAATTCAATGCAGGCTACATAATGATCGAGACATTATATCAAATTAGGGTCAAATCATCCCAGCACCAAAAAAGAGGAGATTAAATGAAGCAAATAGTCTAAGACAAAACTAGTCGGATCAGACACAGTTAACTTGAATTACTGGTGAAGATCTATTTTAAAATTAAGATTAACAAGTTCGTATTGCTGCGGGCATCACACTATCAGACTGGTTAACACCAGTTGCTCTCCCGGACATGCTCTCCAGATTAACCAGGCATGAAGTAACAGAACCTAAATATAGGTTTCTATTTTTGTTAGCAGGTGTTATCCTTACCAGGTAAAATTGCTTTAAAGCAGAGATAAAGCAGTTAGGGTGGTCACTTGTAAGTATTTTGCATGGGCAAATAAAAGTATTTGGAACTGTCAAAGGAAATTTAGTGCAATTGTTCTAGTAGCTCTCCTTGACAATGCTGAAATCTTTCTAATGCCTTTAAGTACATGGCATTTATAAAAATGTGAGTTAAATCACTGCTCATGCAATGCTGTTAGCTGTCAGGGAGTGCTAGTCGGGGAGATGTACCTCTGCTTCAATCTCCATTATCAACTTTTCTGGTTTTTTTCACCTCTCTTTGGACCTGGGTCCTTTTCTAAGCAAAAAAATTGTGTATAATTCAGAATATTCTGGGTTTGGAAGGAGACACACCCCCCCCCTTTTTTTTTTTAGTTTATGAAAACATATGAAAACAAAAAAGCCAACAAAAACCTTAAAATGTGTCAGTTTCTGTGGTTGTTAGAAAAGAAGAAAAATTAATTACTCCCTAGGTTTTTGCTCAGGTTTTTAATTAGGAGGAGGGCAAGGAGAGAGGTCCTTAAGCTTTTAGCAGGAAATACCCTTGTTTTATCAGCTCCTGCAGCCTTGCCTCAGTAAGACACCTTGTTGCCAGTACCAGGTCACCATGCTCAAGAAATCTCATACCACTGGAAGGAGTCCCAAATACTGTTGCCCTAACACTCCCCCAGCTTGGCTCTGTATCATCCACACAAAGCAGCCCTAATGCCAGCTTAGCTGGCAGCCAGATGATCCAGAGCTTGGGGAGATCCACGGGCTGAGCAAAATCATTTTGACAACTGCCATGGCACCTCTGTGGACCAAGGTGGCTGGGTTAGGTGAGCAAACGACTCTCAGTAATTAGAGAAATCCTTCAGGAGCAATAATAACTGCTAGGACAAGCAGGGGAGGCTAGGAAAACGGTGAACCCCTAGGTCAGGGTGGCACAAAAGCCACCTAAGTGCCCCCTCATTAAAGTGACGAGCAGTGCCAGGAGGTCTCTGACTTGAAGCTATATATTTGTGTTAATAGCTTGAAACCTAGATTTATTTATTGCATAGCAGTCCGCATTTGGATTAGTGACTAACCCGCTTGTAAATGGTTTGGCTAGTTTCTTGTTCCCACTTGTGCTAAAAAAGTGTGGATCTGGGAGGGAAGAACTGCTCCTGCAGAGCAAAGATAATAATCTAATAAAGGAAGGGAATTCAGAAATATCCATAAGTGGGAATCACTTCTAGGTTAGTTGCTATTATTTGTAATTTCCTGCCATTTACAGGTTCGAGACCTGTAGGGTCAATATTCAAGATTTTGACACCTGTGGTAAATACGCCTCCAAAATTGGTGCATGTACCCCATTTCCCACAAACTCCACGTTTCCTCATTTGTATGCAGACAAAGCTTAGAAAGGCTTTGTTTTAAATATGTCAGTACAAATACTGCCTGCAAAGCAACAGTCTGATGTGGAAGGAAAGAATCCTGTTTTCTCCAGAGGGTTTTGAGTAAAGCCTGAAGTGCATTTATATGGAGGATAGTGGTGTGCAGTTTTGTCCCAGTGTTTCCAAAGGTATCTCTTAAAACCATCCAAGACACTATTTCATACTTAGTACACTTGGATAATATGAAATGCAAGAAAGGATTAATCAGTCTTCTATGATACATGACATAAAGTTAATTATTTACATAGTAGGTAGAAATAGTTCCAGTATATTTGCTTAATACAGGGTTGAATTAAATTGTTATTTTATAAGTGAGCTTCTTTCTGGTGATCTGCATCTGATGAAGGACACTAGAGCTCTTGCCATGCTGGTTCTGCCTGCTCATAACCCTGTTACCAGGGCTTGCTGGGTGATGGCCAGGTGTGCTATAGATGTGACAAATTCTCATTTTCCACAGGAATCTCTTGTCTTTCATTTCTTCTGCGTAACCAAAGAATCTAGAAGTCACTTGGGTCTATGACTCACATTTGAAAATAAGATTATAAAGAGCACAGGTAAATTTTTCAAGGAATATTCTCCCATTTTCATGGGTGATTCAGAGCTAAATAGCCAAGGAAGAAAAGCAATGTTTTTATTGATGTCTAGAGTGGACCATAAGGCAACCATCAAGCTGGGGCACATGGGTCCTCTGCTCTGACCCCCCTTCTCCAGAGGTCAGGCCTTCTGCTGAGTGACAGATCTCAGACCCTAGTGCTGCTTGTCCTGGGCTCAGGAAACCTGCTAGTGCAGCCCTAGATGCCACTGTTCCTTATTTCTGTCCCTCAAATACCTCTTTCTTTAGTGAGGGGTACGTTGATCTGGGGAGAGGGGAACAATTCCCAGCAGAGCTCCAGTTGCCCTGGATTCCAGTGAACTCCGATTGCTGTGGACCCTGCTGAAGCATCTATTTTACTTCAGGATTTGTACCTCTCCCTGTGCTCTTCCTGCACCTCCAAAAGTGGGAAGAGCAGGGTCGCCTTCTCCTTTCTGCCCATGTACTCAGTTGCAGGGGTAAGTGCTCCCGCAGCAGGCGATGGGGTACCGCAGGCTGGGGCTCTCCTCCGTCCTCCCCTTGCAGCTGTCTGACACTGTATTGTGTAGCTGCATGTTCCTTCAGCCGAAGAGAAGGAGCATCGTCCCAGCAGCTGGGCACTCACCTGAGCGAGAGAGAGCAGGAGAAGAGCGACCTGCTTTCCTGTCCCCGCTCCACTGCTGTTCACATAGTAACAGGAGGCAGGACTGAAACACAGGTGTCTCCTTGCCCAAAGAGGCGTCTAGAGAGTAATGCTTATCTTCGGGCCAATTAATATTTAATAATCCTACATAAAATGAGTGGCTCCAAAAGGAAAAATTGGAAGTGGGCTTTCTTCGTTCCCCCCACCCCAAGAATATGTAATAACCTGAAAGTGAGAGCTTTCCTCCCCTGAAAAGTGTGAGGCACCATGGATTCAAATCCTCATGGGCAGAGCAGGAAGGTCTAATCCCACCTCCTACAGTCCAGTGAACACTTCACACAAGCTGCTGGGTAAGACCGTGGTGTTGGAGCTTCCCTTTTTCTGGAATCAGGTGCCTGGCTTGCCTTGTGTTACAACAATCCTTGACAAATTTTGCAGGCTAATTTGAAAAACTCAGTTCTGTGGCTGCCCCATTCTTAAGTCTTTTTTGTTTTGTAAAAGGAGCCATACATATTCCAAGGAGAATTGCTTTAAAGTGCCCCACCATCATACTGTACAGCCAGCCTTTATGGGCTGTGTTGTAAGGCCCTTGGGGCCGGGGTGGTCCCCACTAGACCGAGCACTTTGAAAATTTCCACTTAGGTTGTTAGAACCTCACGTCCCTGCCTTTTGGCCAGCTCCCAATTCTGGAAGCAAAGGTCAGAATACATGGTCAGAATATTTACTGATGCAACGGCTGCATCTTGCAAGGACTGCGCTGAGGACTGTTTTTAAGTAAAGTACTAGCCCATTAAAAATTGTGTACTTATAGACTGGAAAACTTAGGAATTTACCATCTCAAAGAATTTTGCTGCCTAAGTAGTAGAATGATAAGACACATTGTGTACTTTTATGGTCAATAAAGTAAAGCCTGTTCTCAGGTGCAGGGCTCTTAAGTGGCTGCCAATCACTAACATGAGACTTCAGACTGATTTTATCCTTCTGATGTTCAATGGAACAAATATCCCGTAGTTTGCAGATAAGGATCGCTCCAGGATCAGTTTCAGTTTGACACAGTTGTTTCAAAATTCACCTTGGGTATATTTTTTCGCTTCCACTTTATCTAAAAAACAAATCTGCCTGGCTAATGAATTAAAGGGGTCAAAGGAATCAATGGTCCTTATTTGCATTCATTCAAATGAATACATACCTGTTTTATTGAATAAGGAGTTATAGCTCTGGTATTCATAAATACCTGATACAGAATGAACATAATTCAGTAAAAATAGTCTGGTTTTCTTGTTATGAATTAACATACACTGCATATAAGTCTTTTTACAATTAAAAAGATTGTTCATGTGAAAGTGATCTCCGGACGGGTAAAATGGTGCTATTGAAAGGAAGGATGATTGAATAGCTGAGGTCCTGCTGTTAGACTTAGGAGGTCTGGGCTCAGTGCTCCCTGAACTGACTCCCTGAATGGCTCTGGGAGCTCTTTGGAGCTGTGGTGCTTCAGTTCCCACTCATGAATTTTCTTTCTTAGAGTAGTGTGGTGAAAATGAATACCTTAGAAGCTAAGGATGTCAGATCTTTTAGTTGTGCAATACAGTAAGAATAGAAGACCAATATGAAAGAAAAAAAGGTCAATTTCTTTTAAATGGAATAAAGAAATGTAGTGGGAAAACTGGAAGGGCTGACAAGGCTTGTTTTGTTAAAGTTGTTCTTGTTTTTCCATGACGTGCTAAGCTAGGCCTGGCTGTAATATGGAAGGCAACAAGAAACCTGATTTGAAAGCGCATTGGGCTGTTTTCAAAACTGTGCAGTCCCTAATCATTCTTGAGACTGCTGGAAAACTGCACTACATTCTTCTGGAAATTATTTTACATATTTAAGTTAATGGAGGTACTTGTCCGACTGCAGGCTGCAAAGTCAAAAGACTTCTGACTATTCCTGTCATATTGGCTCAGAAGAAAAATAATCTGAATTTAGGGCCCACTCCTGCTGAAGCACACCTGCTTTCACTTGTAAGGGCACGGGATGTCAGCTGGCAGGACTTTATTAGTGTCAATGAGATGGCTCAGGTGGGAAACAAAACTCTTCAGAGCAGGTCCCTTTTATGCAGAAGTAATGGAAGTGTCAGTGCCACACAGTTCAGTGCCATATGGAGAAACCTGAACTGTTTCTGCTGCTCTGGCTGGGACTACAGAAGCCAGGCAAGCTACGTCAGCCACTGTGGAGTGCTGCACTGGCATGGGCCTGCTGAGACAAAATGGTTTCATCTGCAGTAGCTACTAAATGTGAAACCCTTTCGGCAACCCATTTTAATTCCTAAACAGTTATAAAAATGTACTCCTCAGATTACCTGTGGTAGTCTTTTATTGAAAATTACTTGATAAAACCCACATAGACAGTAGTGCTCAGGTGTCTTCTCTCTCAGATGAGCATCCTCAACCACTAGCCAGAGAAAGTGTTTGTCCCCCTCTTCCATGCAGAAATGAATGGCTTTTACGGCAGGGAGTAGATGCCTTTTTTTGCAGCCGCAGCGCACAAAGGAGCCTATAGATACATAGAGAGGGCCCTCTCATGCTCAGAGTTCAACTCCGTTAGGAGAAAAGCAGGAGCTAAATGCAGATCTCTACATCTCAGACAGCTGCAGACACCAACAGGGGAAGCAGATCCCCATCAGAGCTTTGAATGAAAGGGCTGTTTTGTGATCAGTTCAGGAAAGAAACAAACTCGGAGCAAAATTCAGGAATATTGTGGCACCAGCTGAGCATTAATCGGCGCCCGGTGTAACACCTAGAGTCAGAAGAAGATTGCCTGGTACAACACTGATGCCTGTCAGGCCACCTCCATTTCCCTGTGGACCTCAGTGTTTACCTCTCTGCGAAAAGATTTTGAGCTGAGTCGCAAATAGGGAGAATCATAAGACACCTTTTTCAGGGCTTTTCCTCTTTGCTGATTTAGGTGGCTTGCCCCTGGAGTACCAGTTTTTGCATATCTCTTTCAGAAATGCTGCACTATTTCCAGCCTATGTAAGCCAGGCAGGCTCCCTTTCCCAGGGCTGCAGATGAGAGGGCTGGAGGGCAGCTGTCTAAGATCCCTTGTGTATTTAACCCCCTGTTAGTATTAATAGCCATCGTTCAAAACTGAAGGCATTCAAATCTTGTCTGTCTATAGAGAAAGAACTGAAACAAATATTTAATTTGATTTAACAGCAAGGCAGGAAGAAATGTTTTACAGAGTTCCAAGAGTTTCCTATTGGCTTTCTCCATCATCATGTCTTTAAATTTCTTCCTTCTTAATTGGTGGAGATTTAAGGACAAGACTCATCATGCTCTTTTTATCTCTGTAACAAGCTGTGGTTTTAACACGAGTCATTTTGGGGGGTAGTGGAGAAGGAAGAGGGAACATTGGACTCTGGGGACACATTTCCATAGGGTAATGCTGTTGAGCTGCTTGATTTGTGCACATCACTGTGCCTCGGGGTGAAAGCAAGGGAGGTGTTTGGAAAGCTACCTACTCGCTCAAGTTATTTGACTGAAGTTTGCCATTACCTGCATGTACACACAAAGTACTCATTTGTGTTTATAACTGCTCTGTGCAGATTTTTGGCAGATGTTGTGCTGTTACCCTGAAATATGGCTCTTTGTTCTCCTTAATGAGCAAGAGCTCTTAATACCATGCTGTCTTTCTGATGTCTTTTTGCTGGTCAGTACTCACTGCCCTCTTTGCTGCAGCAGAAGCAGGAATAGAAGTGGTGGTAGCAGACCACTGCACCTCCCACTTATCTGATGTTACAGACTGGCAAAGTGAGGAGAGCTCTGGGAGGAAGAGCCATTTTCTTTTAGTCAATTATTAACTGGTACGTCAGCCTGGTCAATCTTTGCTCAGCAGTTGAGTGAAACTTGTGAGCAGGTTTTTGAGCAGACCAGGCTTAGCTGAAACCAAGTGAAAGGAAAATCATATTCTGTGCAGACCGGCTGAAAAAAGAAGCAGGTGGCAAACTGTGGAGACAATGAGAAAGTACCCACTTACATTTATAGAAGTGTTCTTGTCCTAAGTGTCATAAAGCAGTTTAGAAACTTAGAAATACACACTGTGCACAGGGACTCTTTCGTTTTCCCCTTAGTAACAATAAGTGAATGAAAGAAGCCTTCTTATGACAATACATGACAGCACTGCAGTGAAGAATACTCTACCTGGTAGCAGGTTATGTTAGCCAAATAAACTACCTAGTACCAGCTTGGCACAGTATTGTTACTAGTGCAGCTATTTTTACTGTGATACAGCACCTGTAGCTAGTAAATGTAGTCAAAACACTGATGATGTCTTCATCACCACAATACCCCTTAAAATGGAGGAGTGCACAAATGCAGGACAGAAAGAAATCCCTCGTTTAAACTCTTTTTTCCCTGGGAAAAAAAGCAAAGCTACTCAATTGCTGCTGCTTTCCTTGGAATAAACCCTACCTGTTAATGTGATAAAAAGAAAGATGTTGCCAGTTTAGTAGTCAAACTAGCTAGGTATTCTGACAAAGGTCACCAAAAGATGTGTGTCATTAAAGGAAGTAGAGTCAAAGCTTTGGGTTTGCAATGACATTGGATGCTAAGCAAGCATGGTCCAGATTAAGGTTCATCATAGTAAGCGTCCCAGTTGACATGCTGGAAAAAGTAATTCCCATAAGTTCTCTGTGGAAAAGCTGATATATGGTCTCTACCTCTGATTCATGGGTGACACGGCATACAACCCTGGCCACTTTATAGCAGCGGGAGGACTTTTTATGGCTCCACAATGATAGCTTTCTTGGAAGAAGCCCTCTGGGACCTCAGATTGCCAGTCCTCCTGCAAGTGTGTGCTACACAGTTTAAATGGGGACCTGATGTAAACAAATACCGAACATTTGTTAGAAGTAATTAAATGTTCTCAGAACACTAGATTCTCGAAAAAATACAGCTGTGTATCATTTTTATGGTTGTCTTCAAAAAAGAATTTACTATACAGTCACCGAGGTGTACAGTTAATGAACAGCAAATTAATCAAAACATTCTCCTGATAATGTGCTTGTCTTCAATTTACATAAGCATTACTTTCAGCAAAGAATTTGCTAATGAGTTTCCTGCCACACTAGGACTTATTCAACAGAGAAAAATGAGAGATGCACAGAGACAACTGTGTGAGGGTGTGATGCTTCTAATTCATCAGGGCTATTCAAATGCAGTCCTTCTCTGAGCAGCTCCAGTGTGAAGCTGCATCTTCTGTACATAACAAATCTGCTTTATCTAGTTTTATCTACTTTAGTGCTTTATTTTGGATCAGAAGTGTGTTTTGAAACAAATGTCCCTACTCATGCTTACTGTGCTTTTGTTCCCATCATGGAACAGTTTTTGAAGACATGAACTGGATTCCTTTTGCATGAAACTAAAGTGGAAAATGCTCTCTAGTACTATAGCTAATGCACTGCAGCCACAAACAGGTCTTCAGTCTGTGGGACTGGACTAGAGCTGTTCTGAAGAAAAAGGGAAAACAAAACCCTGGGATAGGTGCTGTGTGGATGTTGGTTCTCAGACTCTTTCACTTTATAGATCTGCTCCTACTGATCCACACTGTTAGATAATACAGATGTAGGCTGCATCGTCAGGGCCATATCTACTAAAGGGAATGACACTGTGTTGCTTCTACCCTTGCTGAACCAAGCTAGCAAAGCTGCTCTTTGTTCTTGTCTGTCACTTTACATGTTTTCTTCTAATGCAGTCATGTTCTTATCCTTTCCTGTGTTCAATCAGCAGTCTTGCTTAATGAAATGCAAAGGATAACATCTGACAATCCCACTGAAGTCAAAAAGGTTTGCAAAGGTGTCACTGCAGACTACTTGAAATGCCATGGGGTTCTTACACAGCAACCTTGTTTGGCCTTGGCTACCTTATTAATGCTGGTGACATGCAAGTAGGAATAACATTTTTAGTCCGGATCCCATGCTGAGTTCTCCAGACTGTGAAGCATGTACCTTATTTGTGTAGATGAGAGGGTACAGGTGGATCCTAGCAGTACTATTTTTAGAGAGGAGAAATGGACTTGACATGAGGAAGAGGCCCAAGCTAAGAGACTGGAGATGGATATTAATGTGCAGTTAATGGACTAAGAGACTGCATTCATAATAATAAAAGAATAAGGTAGTTCGGTTACTAGCATTCTGTAATTATTTTCTGTGTTAGTCCCTAATGTGTGGGTCAAACCTTTTGTCTACTGAAGTTCATAAAAATATTCCATCTGGCATCAGAAGGACACAGCCAGGGCCCATTAGAAATGAACAGCTCCTCTGATGTGCATATAATGTCACGTGCATAAACTCTAATGCACTCACTACTGCCTTTGTGGAAATAATAGACATCTTTATACTAGATTTGTATATCTCTGCATATCTGTATATAATTGAAAGTGAAACCAATATAGATTTCAGTGGTAGTAGTACCATGATCATTTAGCAGAAAAATCCTAAGATTGTGTGTGTCTTTGCAAAGAAAATTCTTCAGACTTTCTGTAGGGTAGGCTCTGGCTAATACTGCTCTGCATTGCACTTATATGGCTTAGAAAACAGATTGGGTTTTCAAACTGCAGATGGAGCTGAAACAAGTGTCTCTGTTCAAGTTAATTTCACTTCCAAGCCATCTCAGTAACGCTACTAATGAATTTCTGTCTCTATGTATATGATATTTCTGAATGTCTATCACCAGGGTATCTAAATGTCATTATAAATTTAATGAACAGCTGCTGCCCATTAAAAGTAAGTGTAACTTCTATTGCTTAAATTAAACTAGTTTAAAGTAAAATGAGCATTTAGGTTAGGCAGGTGTTGCTACTATTTATATCCAAAAGTCAAATTTCTCCTAGACCAAGGGCTAGTTTCAAAATTGCACTTTTTCTGCCACTGCTATTTTGCCAGAAAAAGCTCCATAAATTGGCATCTAAACTTTTACCATAGAGATGGTAAAAGAGGTGCCTACATCACAGTTCTGATCATCTCTCAAATGTGGGTATTCATACCAGAGGATTGAATGATCTTACATGAGGAACTTCTAGCATTTGCCTTCTATATTGCCAGTTGATGACACTATACTGAGGTTAATTGGGCCATTCAATCGTGTTCTGCCACTCTGTCTTTCCTTAAAGGATTCAGTAAGATTGCCTGCTAAAATTCTTATTACCTCTGTAACAAATCTTAGTTTTACTGCTGCTGGTCTAAGAGCAGAGGAAAAGGCTTGGGGCAGCTCCACAGCAGAATCAATTAGTGTCTTCGATGCTTTTTTGAATAATTACCAGAGCTCACAGGGGTGTCCAGAAACAAACTTGGTCAGGGTAAAGGACAATTGTAACCTCTCTGCCAGGTAATTAATAGCAGCAAAAAGGGCCAGGTTCAGTATATCTAGGACTGCTCTTCACAAGTGACTGAGCAAGGCCCAGCCCCAACTCACAGAGTGGTGCCCTACGTGGGCAGGTCATCCCCCTGCTAGCTCTCTAATTGTAGGAAATCTGTTTATAGAGGCATAGAAAAGGGACATAATTGGAGGGAACTAGAGAAGCGTATTACACATGCACAAATATTGATAGCATCTGCGAGTCAAGAGGAAATGATGTTGTAAATAAGCCATTTAGCATCCTTCCTCTTCACCGCTGAGTATCTCGCATCGCTCCACTTTAGACATCCACTCCACCCACTCCCCAGCTTAGCTCTGCAAAGAGCAGCTCTGTGAAGGTCTCTTTACCTGTCGCGGGTCCTCAGGGAGCTTTTCCGATCCGGCTGTGCTTTGCTGCTCCTTAGTGATTCAGCTGCATGAAGATGCTGAGAAAGCAGGACTTGATAGTAGAGTCCACTGAGCGACGCTTCCCGCCCCGTCTCCTTTCATCCGAAGGATTTCCTGCAGCGTGTCCTAACACACAGTGTTTCCTAGCCTGCGGAATCGCAGTCAAGGCCAGGGAGGTGCCCGATGCCTGGGGCTGGGGCTGCCCCAGCTGCCCTGCTCCCTGGCTGGGGCGGTGGGACAGGTCCAGGCTGCCTAGCCCTGCCCTGCCACCCCCATGGGGACACCCCAAGGCCGCCAGCCCCAAGCAGCCCCTGGCCCACTGGAAGGTGTGAAAGGCCCCACTTTGTGTGCCTGCAAACATTTCCAGGTTGTTTTCAGTGCATAACTTTACTTACCAGAAACCTTGGAAGACTTTGGACACATCTGGCTGAGCAGAGATCTGCAACCAAATTTCCTGCGAAATTTTAATGGAGAGTCGAAATTTTCCATCGTCTACCTGCAATGGTTGGAGCCTACATGCAATTTGACTGCACACCTGGTGTAGGACGCTTGGCAGAAGTCGGGTGGAAGAGCTCTGTTAGGTCCAGACTGGCTGGGGCTATCCCAAGTGACAACAGATCCAGCACAGCTGTCCAACGAGCACAGCTGGACACAGCACCACCACTGTGGAGCACCACAGTTTCTCCAACGAGCAGATGTCCATCAAATTCACCATCTTATTCAGACAGGGAAATGGAATCCTCCTCTTCAACAGTGCCACCGCCTCCCCTCATTTTCTCCTGCTCCAGGTATCAGGCTATTGCTGGCCTCGTTAATACACTTACTCCTTCCTGCAGATCCTCTTTACATTTGACCTAATATTTGGTACTTTTATTTTGAGGAGAAATAAATGCACTGGGTTTCTTTATCAGCCTGGCAAATTTGCTCTTGAGTAGCTTATACATGATGCTCTGTAATATCTTAGTCTACTGGGAAATTGTCTTTCCATCCTTATGAACTTTAAACTTGGCATTTACTGTATTGCAAGGGAGAGATGGTGGCTCTGCGAGACAGTGCCTGATGTCTGACCGTGGTATCACAAAGCAGGTGCAGACCTCAGCAGGGCAGTAAAGACTTCATGTGGCACAGTGCCTGAAATGGAAGAAAGAAGGACTCAGTGGCCAGGAGATCTTTTCCAGCCCTGTGTTATTTTTGCGTTATTCTTTGCTGGATTAGGAGGATGATCTCAAAGGATGAGATACAAAAGGCAGGTAAGAAGGCTTCAGTACACCCCAGGCTTTATGTCAGCTGTTGTGTCAATCACTCTCTCACAGATTTTATTTTTAATTGCAAGTAATTCAGTAACAGCTGGGTTTGGTTCATCCTTTAAAAGTAACTTCACGTGAACAAGAGAAATGATTCAATGATCAGTGACAGCAGTCAAGCACCAGCAGTGTATATCATATATTTTAACCCCAGGCCTTATCAGGCAACAGAGGACTAGAAACAGAAGTTAATTTACCATATCCAAATATCCTTCTGTGACATGAGAAAAAACCCAAATCTTTTACACATCCTGAAGACATGAAAGTACATGACTGTCCCAGAGCAAAAATTTTGAGGCATATTGCTGATGAATGAGACACTTTGATACAAGACAAAGCAGCCATGCTGAGGGAAGCCCTTGAGGTGCTGTTGTATGACTTGGCATGTGGGAGTTGGAGGTTTTGCCCAAGTTGTTTGGGGAAACTGAGGGAGTTAGTCCAGAGTCTCTAACACTCTTAAAAAGGTTCTGAGAAATGCAAAAATCCTTTATTCAGATTTCCTCATGTGATGGCTAACATGGTGTAAATGGGTCTTTTCAGGAAGTGTTTCATGTGTGTCACCTCTCTGCTCTGGATAAAGAGCTATTTCTTCAGCTGGCTGAGTTCTGAATATGAAGACCCTGAGCTCTATTCCAGATGCCATGTGCAGCAGGAGTGACTATTTAAATCATTATATATACACAATGCATACATGTACAATACACTACAGTTCATTAGTCACAGTGCAAACAGTTTTCCTTCAGTGGAAGTAGTCATGCAGATACATATCCTCTCCAGCCACTGAACTCGTTGTCAACATGACCTTGGCAACATTAATGCAACATCAAAGTGGAAGATCTCAGTGCCAACTGCAAAACTACTCTATATATATATATATAAAAAAAAAAAAATAATGAAAATTATAAGCAGCTCTGTTCACTCCCTCCCCAACAGATGTACTCTCATGCTCCTAGCTACCATCTGGTTTATTAATGGACTAAAGAAGGGCAAACTGCTGTACAGAGTCACCTGTTCCATGAGGAACAGTTTGAAGGACTACTTAGTGGAGACAATTAACATGATGGACAGAACAACTGGTTTTTTACCTTCCTCATAGCAATAGGATGTTTTCTTAATTACAAGGAACTGATTATGAGCAAAATGCTAGTCAAAGCATGGCTTCACCAAGGGCAAGTCCTGCCTGACCAACCTAGTGGTCTTCTATGATGGAGTGACTACATCAGTGGACAAGGGAAGAGCTACAGATCTTGTCTATCTGGAATTCTGTAAGGCCTTTGACATGTGCCCCACAACATCCTTCTCTCTAAACTGGAGAGAGATGCATTTGGTGGATGGACTGTTCAGTGGATGAGGAATTGGTTGGATGGCTGCATCCAGAGGACAGTGGTCAACAGCTCAATGTCCAGGTGGAGATCAGTGATGAGTGGTGTCCCTCAGGGGTCTGTATTGGGACCAGTACTGTTTAATGTCTTCATCAGTGACATAGACAGTGGGATTGCGTGCACCCTCAGCAAGTTTTCAGGTGACACCAAGCTGAGTGGTGTGGTTGACACACCTGAGGGATGAGATGCCATCCAGAGGGACCTGTACATGCTCAAGAGCTGGGCCCATGTGAACCTCATAAGGTTCAACAAGACCAAGCGCCAGGTCCTGCACCTGAGTCGGGGCTAACTCTGTTATCAATACTGGCTGGGGGATGAAGGCATTGAGAGCAGCCCTGCGGACAAGGGCTTGGGACTACCGGTGGATGAAAAGCTGGACATGACCCAGCAATGTGCACTCACAGCCCAGAAAGCCAACTGTATCCTGGGCTGCATCAAAAGAAGCGTGGCCAGCAGGTCAGGAGAGGTGATTCTGCCCCTCTGCTCTGCTCTGGTGAGACCCCACCTGGAGTCCTGCATCCAGCTCTGGAGCCCTCAGCCCAGGAAAGACATGGACCTGTTGGAGCAGGTCCAGAGGAGGGCCACAAAAATGATCAGGGGGCTGGAACACCTCTCCTATGAGGAAAGGCTGAGAGAGTTGGGGTTGTTTAGCCTGGAGAAGAGCAGGCTCTGGGAAGACCTTATTGCAGCCTTTCAATACTTAAAGAGGGCCTGTAAGAAAGATAGGGACAAACTTTCTAATAGGGCCTGTTGCGATAGGACAAGTGGTAATGGTTTTAAACTGAAGGAGGGTAGATTCAGACTAGATATAAGGAGGAAATTTTTTTACAGTGAGGGTGGTGAGACACTGGAACAGGTTGCCCAGAGAGGTGGTAGATGCCCCATCCCTGGAAATATTCAAGGTCAGGCTGGACAGGGCTCTGAGCAACCTGATCTAGTTGAAGATGCCCCTGCTCATTGCAGGGGGGTTGGACTAGATGACCTTTAAAGGTCCTTTCCAAGCCAAACTATTCTATGATTCTATGATTCTGATTCAAAGACTTCTGGGCAGCCTACTGAATCCTGTTTAGTGCCAGTCTTGGGATGTTACAAATAAGTGTCAGGCACTTCAGAACATTAAATATATTTTGTTGCCTCAGAATGTAATTGATTTTGTTTAGCTCCAGAAAGGTTTGAAAAATATGGTGATTTTTTCACATTGCAGCAGCTGCACTGGTGTGAAACATTAATCAATTCTGCATGATTTTTAGTTAATGGTCTCCAGCCTCTAGAATTGTACAATAGGAGTAGTTTTCATTTGCACTCTACTACTGTATTTGTCTTCCTTCAAGAAACATAGACAGTCTAAGTCAGGAACATTACTCAATATAAGAATTGGGCTTCTGAATTTTAAAAGCAAAATGACCACTATGGTTATCTCAGTAGATCTGCAAAACCCTCAGTCAGGGAAGCAGCATTCAGAAATTCATGTCTCAAGCTTGATCCATTGTGCACCCCATTTCAGAAAAGTTACAAACTATACGGAATTTAACAAGCATGGGATCCCCCCACAGCCCCCCAAAAAGAAGAATTGGCACAGTGAAGGTGACATCATCAGACAGAATGAAAGCTGTTAAAACAGCAGCAATCCGCTTAAAAAAATCAATACAGTAAAATTATGAATGCATGTAAATTGCTTCTTGCCAAGTACACAAGGCAGTGGAAAATCATCTGTAAGGGATATTACGCTTTATCTTGGATGTGTATTGCTGCAATTAGGTGGTTTGCTCTTTAACTGGGAAGCATGAAGTGTCTGGACAGTAGTATTAGAGCTAGTTGTATTCTCAATTCCCTGCTGCGCAGTCAGCAGGAATAATTTTACCGTTCTTCTTTATGATCCCTTGGAGCCATAAACACCTCCCCAGCTTTCTGTGCAGAGCTCTGTAACTGGTTAAGCAGTGAGTCCATTAGCAATCTGGTTGCAGAGGAGCTGGAGCAAGTCTACTCCGGTAAACTGCGTGTCTGCCTTGTACTATCTGGTGCAGCCCTCTAACAAGGACCGACAGCAATTTTCTGCTTCAACACCACGTGAGAAATTCAAGGGAGCCAGGAGAGTCTTGGAGATCAGACAAGCAGAATCAACCTACATTTTTCTTCCCCTTGAAACATATAGATATGTATATAATAAACCTTTTGTCCCTCAATAAGTGGTTCAAACCCCAGTTCTTGTTAGAAATACTTAAAACTGGCACAAGATGATGCTTGGATTTTGACTTCTGTGAGGTGTTCATTTCCATGTGGATGGAGACTGACATTACAAACTCCATCACCATAGCTGGCCCCAAATCTGACAGCGTCAGCTGGACCCCAGAGCTGTAATCAAACCTCTTAGCTCAGAGGTGGCTCTTTCCACATCAGGGCTGATGGGAACGGGTGGGTCTGCCTATACAGGGAGCTCACCCTGCTGTTAACCTTTAGAGGTTAAGTGCAAGATGCTGATCATCCCCACCATTTTTTTTATGAGTGTTAAATTCGCCTGAAAATATGAACAGTGTCTTGGAGGATTTAGTGTCTTGCATCTTCAGCTCTGCAGAATTTTCTGCTACCTGAATGTGGGATGGTGTGATGAACTGTCATCTATGTGACAGGTTAATTGAAACAGATTTTTACATGCATGAGACCCCCACAAGTGTGTGGTGGGAGGGAGCAGTTTTATCAAACTTCTGGCAAGGCAGTAAGCTCGTCATCTTAAATATGCACCTTTTCATGTTCATTGGGTAAATCTGACATGGCCCATTTCTATGGGAACATTAGCAGGAAAACACACACCTTCACTGTGTGAACGGGCAGCTGGTTTCCTTGCAAGTACCACCTTTCTTTCTTCATTCATACATTCATGAACACCTCCTGGGACTATGGAGAAGAATTGCTCAGCAACAGGCATGAATGGACAAGACAATTATTCCTCTTGTTCTGATGAACAAATATGGATGAACAACTTTCAAATCTCGCTGTTTAAATCCAGATTGCCTCTCCACACAGACAGTCTCTTGGAGGAGAGAGACAGGAAAGCAGGAAGAATTTCACCATGAAAGGAAGAAGTCCCAGTTCTACAGCTGGAAAAGAGATGCACTCCAGCCACACATCGTCTCCGTGGACCTCTAAAGAATGGTTCCTCCATTGGCCAGCAGCTAACAGAGGTCCCTGGGGTCTCTGCACTGTCAGTGTCAGGAATTGTCACTGGACAGTAAAATTTTATTATCTACTATGCTAGACTGTTAAAACTGTCCCCAGCACAGCCCAGGCTACAAATTCCATACAATTCCCAAGCAATTTGGGGTTGGTGCAAGCTAGGGACTATTGCCAATACACAATTTGTCTTGGAGGCTAAAGAATTTTAGCAACATGGCTACAGGCTGTTTGGTGATGGATAAAATGTATAACACTACTGTAAATGTAGCTGGCTGGAGGGTGAGGCTTTCCTCAGTCTCTATTAGAGGATGGGTGGTAAAGCTTTAAATAACACGTGCTCTGCTCCTGGTGTAAAACTGTGTTCCTTTTGCTGAAGAAATAGTAGTTTGGTTTTGGGAAGAGTGGTTGAAGCACACTGTTTATCACTGGGAACAGTTTTATAGAGGACTTTATGGGTGTTAAACTCAGCTGGCCAGAGGGTACGGGCAGGTGAGACATGGGCACTGTGATCCCGAATGTCAGGGGAAGGTGGAAGAATTCCTTCAGGGCAGGAAAAAGGCAAAGGCTGATACCAGAGAGGGTGAGTAGGCGGTCGGAAAGGGGATGAAGGTGCAGGGACATCTGGCTTTGGTGAAGTAGCAAGCACGTCATGACTTGTTTGTTTTACATTACCTCATTTTCCACCAGGTCTGCCTGATTAGCCCATCTGTTGGGTCATCCGCACGACCCACAGAGACTGAAGAGTGCATGGGAGGCTACCCTCCTCTTCAGGAGTTTTCCACACTGTTGTTAGCACAGGCAGACCTTGATCCTGGGCAGGACACCAAGTGCAAGGTGTAAAAGAACATAGCCAGGCCCTTGCTTTGACCCTTCTTCCCCTCTCATGGGAAGACCAGTTCCTTGTGTTCATTTTCTCAACAAACCCTGCTAAAGAAGCAGCCATGCGTTTCCTGGAAGAGGGGTATGGTATAGTGGAGCGAGACAGAAGCAAAATCTCTGTAGCATGAAGTTCTTCCGGAAAGGGGGTGGACATCAATTTCAGCAGGATGCAAACTCCAGCCCCAACTCACTGGGAGCATTGCCTGGATGAGGCTTCATAAAACTCTTGTATCGTAAAACATATTTAAAGAAATTGAGTGGCATCTCATCTAAGCCTCTTGCACCAGAGTTTGCTGAGTACTGAAGCTCTTTCTGATGGTTTAGAAAGTTAGTGTGGTATTGCAAAGGTGTCCTCCTCCCAGGTGTTCAGAATACAGACACTGACATAGCTAAACCAAGACATAGCATGGGCAGGAGGTACCAAAGAAAGAAAGGGATGGGATGCTGGTGACTGGAAATTACACTTGCACTGGGAGTTATGTTTAGGATCTTATGTACAATCACAGAGTGTAAATGATACATGACTTTCTAAATTCTTCTTATTAAGAAATAAATCATAAGGTGATTGAGACCACTTTGGAATAATAGAATAAGAGTTGATTCAAATGAGACGTGCCTAGAAGCATGTAGGGGTCGGCGTTTGGAAGATCTCGCGATGTCACGGAAAGTTAGAGGGTCAGTCGCAGCCTTGTGATGTACCTGTAACCCCACCTCCCCTTGTTAGTATAAAAGGAATTAACTGCACAATAAAAGGGGGAAGTTGGCGCTCACACTGTGTGTGTTATCTGTCTCTTTCCCTGGTCCGGGCTGACCAGTGATCTAAGTGTGGCACCTTGATATGTAGCGAATGCTACAGAAGAACAGAGAATGAATTTATGCATCTGACCAGTGTAACTAGATTTCTACTCCTTACCCATTCATTACTCTCTTTTCAGCAGGAGTCTCACAGTAAAAGAGATGACTGGTTTAAATGCAGTATCAACTGGAAAAAATACAAACTTAACCCCCCCTTTTTTGGCTCCAGCTTTGTTCTCAAGCCAAAGCACGTGCAATCAGGATGGAATGCAGGGTGAGGCAATATGCTGGGGAATACAATGTTTTATTAAGGGATTTGTGAGTGAAATACTATAACCTTCCACAAGCTGCATTCATTCACCCAGTGTAAAATAATTGTTACATCCTGAAAGTAAATCAGCACAATGAGATAGGGAAGCTGAGTACCAAGTTATTTATGCCCCCTTCCTGATGTAAGATTTTGGGAGTCCAACAGCTGTTGGAAAAGATAACTCCCTGATTGCTTTTAATCTTCACAGGTAAGGCTGACTTCCATCTCACCTTCTAAAACAAAGTTTCATGCTGCACTACTAAAAAAGTTTTCAAGGTTTATGTACAGGAAACCAATGTGTTTGCATTTTGTCTCCCCACCCTGAAGTCTCTTTTCAGGGGAAAAACCAGTTGCAGTATTTACAGAGCAGTTACAGATACTGCATGCATAGCGTAATATCCAAAGTTTAGGTAAGCACCAACACCAGAATCATGGAATGTGGGAAGGGTAGGGGAGAGGCATTATATATGCAAGGTAGTGCAATAGAAGAAGCCATTCTGGCCAGTGGTCAAAGCTATATTGTTTCTCTTCCCAGTAAATTAGTGCCTGTTCTTTTTTTTTTTTTTTTCCTCAGGAAGATCTTTGATTCTGGTCTCCAAGTGCTATGTGCAATGTTGGGGTTTTTTTCCAAAGCAGGAATGCAAAGGACGGAATTATTTTGAGATCCTGTTCTTTACTAACATAAAGCATCTTCTTCAAGGAGCTCTTTGGATACCAAACCTGTGGGTCTTACCTTCTAACCTGCTTACTTACCAAAAAGGATGAAGAAATTTGCTTAGAGTATGGTGAATGCTTTTGGGTGAGGGCTAAAGCAAAGAATTTCCTCTGTCTTTCAAGTTTAGATCGTTCTAAGACTTCCAGCCTGAAATCCTGAGATTACAAGTAGATTTTTCCAGGTCTGTAATGGGATGATTTTCTGTCTCACAAAACTGCTGAACTGGTAAGATTTAGGGGAAGCTGAAACTTATAGAAGGCAAGGACTGTGCTCTTGGACCTGGAGAGCAAAGCCTGCTTGGTTTAAGTCCTAGCCTAGCAGGAGGACAGTTTGCAAATCAAATTGCCTTACGCTCTTGTTGACCCTGATATTATGATGATATGCACAGTGTGAAACCTCATTTAGGAACAAGAACAGATATCATACAGTATAGTAAATCTGATATTTTCCTGGAAGATAAGGAAAGAGGAGATACTCATGACTGCCTCTATTCTTATATTTATCTCCTCATATAGGAAGAATAGCTCTTCAATGTCTTTTCAGTTTTAATCAATCAATAAGAGTTATTGAAAATATAAAAAATTAAAGAGAATTCTGGTTTGGGGGTTTTGGTTGTTTGGGGTTTTTTTGTTTGTTTTTGTTTTTAAATTATATCCTATGTCCTTCCTGTATTTCTTTGTACATATGGCCTCCTTGATCTTCAAACCTTTCTCCCTTCTTTGCACTTTTGTAAGGCTACAAACAACCCTGCTGGTGTAAAATGGACCTGGTTTTCGTGTAGTCTGAGTCTTGTAATTAGGACTTTGAATGCTTTCCTTTTAGATTAAGTGAATCAAATCTGACCTAGATTGGCCACAATCAGACATTTCTGTCTTCTGGAAGTTGTCCGGAGAGCAGTGTTAAATGCTCCCCATTTCTTTCCCAATGGAGAGTGTCTCAGCACAGAAATGTCTGACATTATAATTGATTCTTTTGTCGGCAGTTTCAACAGAAAGACCCAGTCCAGAAAGAACTAGAGACCAGACTACCTTAGCAGCAGTGATCACTTATCTGTTGGATCCATGGTTAGCCCAGGGCTTTCCAGAAGAGGTAAATTAGGGGCTTTACTCAGATGTACTGAAGACTTAGGTGTCCACGTGGTATCTTGAATTCAAGGGCA
Source organism: Buteo buteo (assembly GCF_964188355.1). NCBI lineage: Eukaryota > Metazoa > Chordata > Aves > Accipitriformes > Accipitridae > Buteo > Buteo buteo. The sequence goes on from NC_134173.1 coordinate 50,866,482, forward strand.
GAGCAGCTGATATTCAATACTGTTGGACCTGGTTTCTTTATGTAATGAAGACAAATAGAGCTGGATTCAGGCTGCCCTCTACAGCTATTTAATATAAATGTTTAGCATGAATTGGAGAGCTTACCATGGCCATGCAGCAGTGGGGCTCCCTACGCAGTCATGGGACTCCCTAGGCAGTCAGGACAGACAGTGATCAGGAAGGTCAAATTAAAGCAACCACGTTGTTCCTGGCAGTCCAGGTTGTCACCGAGCTGGATGTCACATAGTCTGCATCGCCCTGAAATGGGGTCTGCCTCTTGCCAGTGACTGAGGGTGCAGGTACTCACTTTCATTCAGGTCCTGCTGCACCCTTGCTGCTGCTGTGCTTGGCATCAGGGGCCTCTTGCTGGAAGAAAAACTAGTGCCATGTGACCCCCTCAGTGTAGAGGGTGTTTACTGAAGGTCACCCTTGTCCTTCAGTGCAGGCTTAGCTTAAGTTAATAACTTTGGCCATTTGGCCATCTCCACAAAGTATCTCAACTGTGTGCTCTGAATAACCCTACCAGGCCAGGAAACTACATCTAAGTGATACAACACTGAACATTGGGCAACTCTAAATCATTGCATAGAGAAAAAGTGTCACTTTTCCCAGAAAGTTATTACTACAATTCACTGTTAATCTCATGTTCACAGAGTCGAAGTCCCTTCCTCAATGTCTTTGCAATCCCAATGTTAGTGACATTAGCAGAAGTCAGCAATGGAAACATTCCCCTTAAAGCAGCCTAAAATCATATACAAACACTGTTATCCCCTCCATCTGTGTACGACTGAAGAGTATCACAGAGCAGGGAGGTACGGGTGACATTCTTTGCTTGGTGTCACTGGAGAGCTTGAATTTATCTCTTTTCATGCTTCCTGATTTATCCAGATAAAGGTGACATCAACTGTTGAAAATGGCTCAAATCTGCTGTTCTTTGACAAAAAGTGAGTCATCCACAGCTAAGAGGAATATGATTATCTTTTCAAATTCTTTCTCCAAACAATAAACAAGCACAGTAGCAATACTGATTTTTCTATTCTGTGTTTTTGCCCTCTGTTCTTTGCTTTATTTCAACCTGCACAGCTCAGGGTGTATATTGAGCATTCAGAACTCTTACAGAAGTCTGTGCAATTTGTGGAAATTCAGTGTGTCTTCAACTTTGATCCTGTTAAAGAACTTCAATAGGATGTGCAGAAAATCTCTTTTCTTTGCCTAAGCCCCAGCTGAAGCTTTTCACTCACCACTTGAGATGAGTCTTTAACAACTATGCTTCATCTCGTGGATGCTTGTCTTCATGCAGTAAGTTTGGGTTTGGGTTCTGTTTTTACCACAGACGTGCTATAAGCACCCACACCTCAGTACTATGGTGAAGTCTGGCTCCCCAGGTCCAGTTAAAGCTTCAGTAAGAAAGACCGTGGGTCTGGTTACATCCCAGCCTTGCAAGGTTATAAATACTTCTCTGCACATTTTGGGGGGGGCTCTTACTACTCAGTCTTTTCAGTGGTGTTCACAGTACTCCCTGCCTAAGTTCACAACATGATAAAACATGCAGTGGAAGGGCCAAACACAAGGCAGAGCAGATTTAAAAGGTCTCTTTTGAGATGTATGGGGAGCTAAGACCTAGGCATTTTACAGCATACTCCAGCAGCTACGTTAAATAAGATTATATCTGCCCTGGTGAAGCCATTTTCCCACCAAATTCAGCAGGCATTTTGCTTAGACTATGTTTCCCTAGACTATGCTTAGAAAGTTGATTTCAGTTTTATAAATAGCAATGATTTCAGACGAAATATTTATGCCTACAACAAAGAATCTAACTTCATTAATGACACACAAAAGACTTTTTGCTTCCATGGCAAAACAGTAGAATAACTTAAATGAAGTATTTGCAGGCTGGTTTATATTTTCTGACACACTGAAATAAAGTTTAACATTCCTTAATTTTGAGTCTGCTGAACTTTAAGTTGGCTTCAGAATGATTTGCTGAGTCTGTGTGTTGGGAGGGTTCATTAACTAAAAGGCTTTAAATGCCTTTTTTAAGTTTACCTTTTTTTGTGTAGCTGAATTTTTATTTTTTTTTTTAATTCTTTAGGAATTTAAGCCACCTTCAGAAACTGTATTTTTGAGTAAATAAATTGTTCACCTAAAAAGTTCAACTACCTCTGTTAGCTGGTCTAATGCATTCACCACAATGAGTTTTTGGATCACATCCAGTATTTTTTAATGAGTGGTAGACCAAGCCCTAAGGTTTGAATACAAACCTACACCTTTTGTGTAAGGCTCTTATCTGGATGAGATTTGGTGTTACTACCATCAAACTCCACTGTGAAATGAAGCTATTACTGAACACGGAGATCAACTGAGCATCTCAACAGATTTTCAATGTTACATTAGTATAAAAAGAATTAAGCCAAAATTGGCTTTGCTGGGATCTGCCAGTTCTAAATAAAACTTGTAGCAGGAAAATCCTATTGCATACTGCATCGATAAGTCAATAAACTGAATTTGCAAGAGACTCAATGTATAAAAAGATCAATGTCTCCTTGAGTTCTTACCAGCTTCTCTTGTCAAGATGCTCTTAGTACTTAAAAGCCTTTAACCTTCACTATAACCCCTACATTTTCTCTGATATGATGTATATGGGATGAAGATATTTAAAATAGATAAAGTAGGATATCAAGATTTGCTCTTTTCATTGCCTTCTATGATGGGTAAGTAGGGGAGGAGAAGGACCAAATTTGACTACAAAGATAGATAAAATATCTATGGGTAAAATTCTAGCTAGAAAACTGACAGGGCTTTATTCAGCTTAGTCATTTAAAGGGATCCAAATTCCAGAGAGTACTGAACAACTAATCTTCAGTTTTCAAGCTGACAGACTTTGACTCTTAGGAAGTCTGTGAAGAGGGGCAGGTGGGACATCCAGGTTACACCAGTGTGTTGTGGCAACTAGGTCTCTTCATGGATGGTGCAGGAGGTCCAGGGATGACAGCCATGGACAGCAAGGAGCTTGGATCACTGAGCATCGGTCTTAGATAACTTCTAATTGCTTCACTCCACCTCTGTATTTTGTATTTACTGAACATCTCATATGCACCTACTATAGGCACTACCCTTGCCTTTCCTACCTATCTGTAAAAGACACACAGATTGTATTATTATAGACTCCTCTCCAAATACCATCTGGGGTAAAGCTGCCAAAACCCAGGTCTGATTGCCACCAGACTCTGGGTTCCTCCACCTTGTGTTTGGACAAGAAATCTGCAGACAATACCAAAATTTGAGTCACATTGCAGATCTACGTATCCCAGCATCCTTCTCTGATGATAACCAATGCTGGGAAAAGTATACAGAAGGGACAGACATGTGTCGTATGTCCTCCAAGATCTCTCCAGCTTTCTGAAATTTGACTCAAGTATTTCCTGAACAAAGGTGTTTAAGTACTTCCAGTGGGTTCCTCTTTTATTATTATCCATAAACCTATATTGTGTGAAAATAGAGTCTGCAGTCTGGAAACTGCATCTGTCTCTTCACTAGGCATCAAGAGCAGCCTGCAGGTCATTCACATAGGCAATTCATTTAAAAGCACCTACCCACACAACTCCCACTGAAACCAAAGGCTACGTCCACAGTCCCTGGAGCAGTGATCTGCCTCGCCCCCACCTCCTGTGCATGGAGCTGCCTTGAAGACAGCCTGCCTGAGAGCACAGCATACGTTTGGGGTTATGGGACCTGTTGGGATGTTTGAGTTCATTGGTGTGTTCTGGCTACACAGGAAGCCAACTTTGCAAACTTTCAGCTTTGGTTTTCTGTGTTTTCTCAGGGCAGCCATTAACACACAAATCTAGAAATATCACTGAAAAATAGGTTCCTAAGTGTCTTATCCTAAATCTATCCTCTGCAAAGGATAGAAGATGATTTTGCCTTTTCTACCTGCAGTACTATGGAGAGATGTAATACTATTGGTAAGGCACATGGCTATTATAGTGACAGTAGAAGACAGAATGGAAATCCTAGATCTGAAACCAAATTAAAAAGATACCAGCTTGAATCCCAGCAGCATTACAGATGCATTTGTGGCACTAACTGATTTACCTTCTGAAGGAAGTAAACTCTTTTACTATCTCATTTAGAGCTAATTTGAGAGTTTCTGCACAATTCTTTGTACAATGCAAAGAAACCTCATGATTCTCTGCAGCTTTCAAAAAAAAAAAAAAAAGAATCCCTCTGGCATTTTCGTTTTCTCACAGATTGATCTTGACAAGTGGTTCATCAATGCTAGCGCTCCTGGGGTTAAAAAGTTGACAGTTTGCATTGCATTTTCCTGTTACCAAATAACATTTTATAAAGGTGAACACAATTCACTTAAGTCTGTCCCCCCAGTGTCTGGTTCCTTGCCTCGGCATCATAAAATATTACAGTTTGGTCATTACGGCTGTCTCTTACTAGTCTATTTTTGTGCAGGTTATTTGGGGACATCCCCAAGTCTTTGCTTTCTGTTACCCGATTTAGCCCCAACTTCACCAGTGAAAATCCTAAGGAACAGGGAAAGATTTTTTACATTTAGCAGCTTGTGACATAACTTACAATTTTCATCAGGCCTAATTCAGAAGGAAATGCAAAATAAGCCAGTTACCAAACTTCTTCCATCTCTGAAGATCTCCTGTTTCACAAGAAGAGAGGGGTCAAATATGCGTAAGACTGGATTAGGAGTCTTTGAAAGACTATCCAGAGTAGCAGTGATTCCCAGCAGACAGATTATCTCACTAAAGGACAGTCAAAACCACACAGTTTTGTAAGTAATTTACAGATTACTCTGCTTTGGGAAGCTCCAAAATCCTTTATGACTGAGACTTTTAAATATTCAACACTGAATATATTCAGTCACTTTTGTAGGAGCACACTCAGAGTTGTCAAACTGTAAAGGCCTTTCTCAGATCTATGGAAACAAACTAGATTGTGGGAAACAATAATTACATATTGGCTCAAACAAACATTTAATGTGAAATAACAAAACACTGGCTGTTAATATTTAATGCAAGGATGTGTAGTTTTGGCTAGAGTCAGCAAAACCATGAGAAGGCACTGAACTACTGAGGATAAAATTCATTTTGCTAAATTTAGAACCTCCTCGAAATGACAGAAACTCCCATTAACTTCAGTAGAGCCAAGATTTCATTCAGAGCTCCTAAATTTAGTACAGAACTTGAAACATTCATAATTAGCAAAATGGGAGTTCTGAAATGGTGGGAATGGCTTTATTTATTTGCCCGCTAACTCTTATTCCACTGTAATTTGAACAATGATTCATTAGAGGAATGGTTCATCTGTTTCCCAGGCTATTTTTGTAAATCTTTAGAAGATTTTTGAGGGAAGATTCCCCAAGTCTTGTATCGCTGATGGGATTTTAGTGTGCTTCTTGAATCAATAAATGGTAAGCTTCCTTCAAAAATCTGTTTTGATCTTCAAACAGCTGATGATAGCCTGTTTCTTGCACCGAAGTAGAGAAAAAGACATACATCCTTTGTCAGTGTGAGAAAAATGTAGATCTACATTTTCATTCATTCATGTCTTGCTTCCACCCAAACACCAGAAGGGATTTCTTGTTTTCTCCATCAGTTGTAAACTGGAATGAACTTGTATCTTCTTCCTCTTGAAAAGGCAGCTGTTGGGCAAATGGTTTCACAAAAAATAATGCCTGTGCATACTCTGCAGTGAGCTTAATCTGTACATCCGCAAAGTGTGAATTGTGCAGAACTGGATCTCTATCAGCTGACCTCTTGCAGGCAGAACTGTTAGCTTCAATTAAGAAAGCACAAACACAAACACTAATCTTGCTGACTGGCCTGCATGCAATTTCACCTTCTTTGGGGCTTTTTGTGGGGGAATGAATTCAATATGTAGGCTGTAAATGGGTCAGTGAGTCTTTGTGGTTTTGGGGTCAAGCCAAGTCTTATCAAAGGCTGACTAGGTAACTGTGGTAACTTTGATAAGCTTTTCCTGGACCTTATTTCATTAACAACATTTTGTTAGGAAATTTTGTGACTCTAATAGCAAGTACATGAAATGCCCTCCCACCTACTCTAAACCTTATGCAGCCATGTAAACCTTAAAAGACTGCTCAAATGAAGAGTAAAATTGCTTACTTTGTAGACAGTGGTCTTTAATATTAGGTAGGTGGTCTTCACATATGGCTATCAACATTAATAAGTAGTGATTTCTATGAACTGTGTGCATACTTGCTGCTCTTAACACTGGCTGGATGTGAGCTGAGCCATTGGTGGCTGAACACATATGAAACGCTCAAGATAGCTTGCATCTCATATTCTCAGAAGTATCTAATCTTAATATTTGTCACACATGAGAATATACAAAGTGAAGAACAAACTCAGTGGCTTGAACCAAAAGACTGCCCAGAGAGCCGTGTCTCCAGCATCACCCAGTAATGCAAAGCTTGAAGAATATGTGTAAGAAACAGGCATGATTAGCTGATGCCTCTCTTTGTATATCTTCCTGGCTATCGCTTCTTAGTCTATTCTCCTTCCTTATCATAATTTCTCCATTTCAGAAAAAAAGGTGTTTAGAGATCTCTGGAGTAGAATGTTTTATCTGGACTACAGTATATTAATTCTCCAGCAATCTGTTGAGTTTCTTTGGCCTCCCCAACACCCTGTGGCAGAGTTCCACTGTTCAGCTATGTCCCACATGAAAGAGAACTTCTTTGTGTCTTCAGCATGCTGCTTGGTAACACCACCATTTTTTGAAAAACTGAAGCAATTGAAAAAAATACATCTCATACTAATTCTCTGTAACAAAGAAGGCATTTTTCCAGGGAGCTACTGATTGTCTACTGGCATACAATTTGAACAAGGTGTATTGTACCAAAAACATCCTCTTTCTAATTTAATGCCTGGCTTCCTCTAGGATACATCTAATTCGGGGATATTTTTGCTATCAAAATAGAGATTCATACAGAACTGCCTCATAAATAACTCACAGTTCCCTCTATCTCTGGTCACTACACCTGCCTACTTTGCCAGGCTGTTCGGAAACTGCTGAATGATTGTTTCCTTTGCTATGGTAAGCTGAGAAGAAGAGGAGCCTCTAGCAAGGTCTGCCACATGCTGACTGGGAAAATGAGGCTTTCAGAAGTTCCTTTTGTCCTTCGCTTGCCACCCACCTACCCCGCTTTCCAGAGCACAGCGAGTGTTTCTTTTTTTTTTTGGTAAAGTGATAAAGCAGGTTTTTGTCATCCTATCCTTCTCCATATGCTCTTTTAGCAGAAAAATAATCCAGCAGCAGCAAGAAAGCTCTGTGTGAGTGAGCTCCTTTCAGCAACCTGGCTGAAAGGACCTTTTCCCTTCTTCCCCAAATCTGTTTATCCAACTGCTTAAGAAAATTTTTGTTCTTAAGTAGAAGTTGGATAAGTTTGTTTGTTCTTTGTTTGTCTTCAGGGAGAGTCAAAAAATTTCAGTCTTTAGCAATCTTAAAGCTTGCTAATGAGTGGTTTAGTTTTCTAATTACAGTTTCTCTGCATTAAATACAAAAAAATGCATACTTTTGTTGTTGTTCCTCTTTTTCTAAAGAAACAAAGTTCCTTTAGTCAGCTTAGGATAGTTGCTCAGAACCAGATGCACAGTGTCACTAGTCTCTTTTAACAATCTTGGTTTTGCATTTGACAGTACATGCCATATGTGGGTGTTGAATACTTTTGAAAGCAGGTGAGAAATGCCATTACAATACATTGCTATTCAAGGCCAGAGACATAGTAAGACAGCAAGCACCCCAGGCAGCGTCTCAGTTTAATTTCCCAGCTAGGATGGGTATGTGGCCCTGCACAGACTGGGCCTTATGCAGGATGGTTCAGCAGTGCCTTCCATTTCGAGTGACTAGAAAGAGCCAGATTTGATGGTAGCTCCTCTGCCCTATCTATCCTTAGAAGCCTCCAACAATCCTAGGATGCCTGGGGAGGGGCCAAGCTGGGCATGATTTTAAGTCCAGCTTTTCCTCTTCTGCAAACTTTGAGTGGATGCCAACGGAACTGTGCCTTATCCTTGTGGTTTGTGGCTTCCTGCCATGACAGGTCCAAGCACTCAGCTGGCTTCTGAATGAACAGCAAGACAGGGGAAGGGCAGAGCCTATGTTTACGATGCAGACTGTCATGTCCTGGCTGTGCAGCTCTCTTTGCCCGTGGGCGCGCCAAGGAGTTCAGGGACTGTATAAGCCCGATATGCAACTGTCTTCTTTGCTGAAAAAGTAGAGGAAGCAGTTACCCATGGATCACTTTTCATGAGTGGAAGACATCACCACTTGACCTGTAAAAGAAAGGGGAACCCGTTTTTGCAAGCCTTATATAGCTTCTGTTGCAAGTGGGGTTTCCCTGAGACACTGTAATGTGGTGAACCCAGGACATATGGAAAGCCAGAGGAATTTCATTTTCTTTTTTTTAAGGAGCACCTGCCCACCTGACCCAAGCCCAAGGACAAGGGTTACCAGTGAGCCTCAGAAGTGCCTTCTTGGGAAGTAACATGCATGTTGGCAAAATTCCCCACCAAGCTTAAAGCATTATTAATTGCGAATGGTCCCTAGCACATCCTGAACCCTGAATCATCCACTAGTATTATCTTCAGAAGTGCTGTTCCTGCAGACCAAACCTGTGTTGGGCAGTTGCTGGATGGACAGGCCACAGGCTTGTTCTTTTTCCCTGATTCTTTTTTAATCAGATTCCCCCAAAGTGGGTGATACCATTCTGAAAGGAGCAGATAGAGGCACTGTTTATCTACTAGACCAGCAGCAAACTTGATTTAGCCCGTAACAGGGATGTACAGGTCTAAATTCCAAAAGCTGGTCTGCTTCAACTCAAAACCAGCAACATGTTTCAGACCTTGCACTTCTATCTGATGAAGAATCTGATACCTCTGCAAGTGCTGGTGCTCCTATTCTTGCAGATAGGGGGTAGAGGCATCACATGTCATGGCGTCTTGTTGCCTCTCCACAGTTACCATATACTTTGTCACCATGTCAGCGCCCTGCTGCAGAGCAGGGTATTTCATCAGGGGATGCACATGGAATTCCCACCCCTACAAATGCAGAGGTCTGGGAATGAGCCTGGTGGACTAGGATACTCCTAAAATGAGTCACGTTTCCCCACATAAGGATTTACATATTACAAGGGATTACATTGCAGTGATGGGTGCCTTAGATATGTTTATAAGGGTTAAAGGTGCAATTGCACCAGCAGGGAGGGAGGCACACAGTCTCTAAAGCTAGCCCTGCTTGCTAGCTTTAAGGAAAGATAGGCACAAAGTTGCCCGCTACAGATCTGTGAACCTGGGTTACTTGGAGATCCCTCAGTCTCCTGGTACATTTTTGAGCAACTCGCAATCTTTCAGGACAAAGCCTGTAATGAGGATAAGCATTCAGAAACACAGATGTGTACCCTACCTTCCTAAGACTCCAGCTGGCAAACTCAGCAGCTGCTGTCTTTCTCCCTGTTCCTTATGCCCCTTGGAATCCAGCCTGTGATTTCGGCCTGTTTCCTGGTGCCCCCAGAGGACTAGCTCCACAGCTAGCCTCCACTACAAAGACCTTTCTAGCACATGCACTCCTTTGCAGACCAGGGACCATCAACTTCCTTGATTTACAGAGTAATTCCTCTTGCACTGCCGAACAGTGCCTTCAGTACAATGGGATATTTCATGTGCTTCCACTTGGAAAAAACCCCACCCCTCCAGCTGTCTTTTTTTCTAGAAGATTTCTGTCAAAATATCCTCTGAACTCCTTAGTACTCTCCAGGCCTGAAGAAAACACATAAATGTAGTTGCCTTGTTCCTTTCCTGAGGAGTGGAAAATGTTCTGCTGCTGCCCATACATCACCCAGGAACTCATTGCACTGTGAGGTATGCTTAGACCTTGCCAAGGATGGAGAGTAGATGAACAGATTAACTGCTTTGTTCGGTCCTTGCTGAGACTTTCAGAGAATTACTCTTCTCTCAAATGCAATTTTTCATGCATAGTTTCTTTTTCTTGCTCATTATGACTGAAAGGTTATAACAGAAATGTTTTGAAGGTATTTGGACAGCCATGCTCTTCATGCAGACCTGACAGTTTTACCAAGCCTGAAGAGCGGAATTTAATTTGTTCCCAGCCCTTAGTAAGAACTGCATTTTGGATAAAACCTTAATTGGCTAAAGATTTCTTGGACATACGGTTTCTTTTCTGAGGATCCAGAAGATCTGTTTCCAGTCTTTGCATAGCTAGACAGTTTCTCTTAAACTCCACTTTCTCCACACAACTTGTAACTTTCCAATTTTGAGGCTCTGCTGCTGACCTATAATTATACTTTGGCTGAAGTTACACTTGAAGGTCACTGGGAAACAGTTCCTCATGTGCATTGCAAATGCATACCTATTAGGTAGTGTTAACTAGTAATCATTACATTAGCTCTTTTCTAGTTGTTCTGATGGCTGCATCTCACAGAATCACAGAACGGTTGAGGTTGGCAGGGACCTCTGGAGGTCATCTGGTCCAACCCCCCTGCTCAAGCTGGGCCACCTAGAGCCAGTTGCCCAGGACCATATCCAGACAGCTTTTGAATATCTCCAAGGGTGAGACTCCACAACCTTTCCAGGGAACCTGTGCCAGTGCTTCATCACCCTTGCAGTAAAAAAGTGTTTCCTGATGTTCAGATGGATCCTCCTGTGTTTCACTTTGTGCCCATTGCCTCTTGACTTCTTAGTGTTCTGGCTGCAATTCAGACTGTCAAGATCCTTATGTGAAGCCCCAGAGTGTTTTTGTCCTTCCTTTCTGAGGGACTTCCTGTAATCTTCCACAGCTGTCCTTAAACCACTCTCCTTGTGGTTGAAGCTTTTCCAAAGTTAATTCTGAAGAAGAAGAGTTTGTGGATTCACAACTTCCATCACATTTAAGGGCTCCTGTTACTGTCACCTTTCAACCAGGAGATTGTTCTTCTAATACATATTTACAACCAAAATGGAGCTCAAAGCATATGTTAGAACATGAGATTTCTTGACTAACAGTAACTTTAAAAGTTGGAGTGGAAATAACAGCTGTGACTGTTCCTATTTAATTTGATGCTCCAAGCAACAGATGTGCTTCTGTGCCTTGCTGAGCCCTACTGTGCCCTGTTGAACCCCCTGCAGCTACTGTGCACTCCTCTGGGTTTGAAGACACTATGAGAAACAGTGAGATCAGAAGACACCTAACATAGGGTCTATGTGTAGGACAGAATTTCCCATTCATTTTCAATATTCAGACCTGAACCACGATTTGGTGTACTTGTTTGTAAGGCACCTGTCTATGCAAATTTCAAGTCACCGCAAGTAACCATTTGGGGGATGTAACAGGTTAATTTATTCCTGTACATGTTTTATTTTGTTCCCATTTAAAACCTAACATTATCCTTTTGCATTAAAACCATTATCAGATTTCTGGAGTTAATGAGCCAGAGAGACTAGAACACAGCATATTTTCTTCCACTGAGTTGGAAAAATGTAGTCATTGAAAGAAAAGACATCCCTTGTTATTGCATAGATCTAAAAGATTATTTATTTATTTATTTATGGAGAAAAGTGAGGAGAATGACAATGGCAGATAATTAGACCTGGAATGACATATCTCAGAAGGAGCTGCACAGACTTGAGAGGTATGTGTTACTTGAAACATTGGCTGATGTGGTAAATATCTCTGCTTTTAACATTTCCTCCAGCTCCTAAACGGGGTGAACGCTGAGTAAAGCATCAGGCCCTATCAGCAAGGTACAGGCTGCAATGCCAGATGCGGTTTGGGACCATTCTTCACCCCCACCAGCCTTCCTGCCCCGTAGGTCCTGCAGGCAAGTGTGGGCATCTGCTGTGCAGGTGGTCATCTTCACCATGGAAGTGACTCCAGTTGTCCGTTCTCGAAAGCAAATTTGAATGAGGGAGTATAACTCCCTCACTTGTTTAGTCATGGAGAAATAAGTAGTTAAACTACTTAAATGCCACTTGATTTTTATCTTCTTTAGATTTCTGAAGACGTAGTTTCTACATGATAAAATGTAACCAAAACCCACAAAGTTTTGTTTAAAAAGGGTAAGGTTCACTGTGAATATGTTGCTATTAAACTCCCAAACACCAAAACTTTAACAAGCACCAAAAAATGATATTTTATATGAAAATGGCACGAACTGCTCTGAGTCATTCTGTCTATTGCCAGCATCAGACTATAAAAACACTGACCAAAATGAAAAATTACTAGAAAAATTTCAGTTGTAATTGAAGAGTCAGTTTAATTCAGCAGATGTTGACTAGATCTAATACACTCTTTAGAGAGTAAGATCCTGAAATGAAGAAAGACCCATTAATTTACAGATGAGTTCTATTTTGTTCAACTAAGCACATCCCAGAGAGCAGAAGGATAAAAAGATTTAAAGCCTAACCTCCACCAAGCCTAACATCCAAAAACTTTTTGTTTAACAGTTTATTAAGCAAAACAGAGCTAGTTTCTGCATGTCTCTCCTTAGAAAGTAATACTGCTGAGCTCATTATGCCGTCTCTCACATCAAAGATATGAAGAAATCATCTCTGTTTGGGTCTTTTTCTGCTACAGGGAATCTTAGCTGGGCAACTGGGGTTCAGTAGTGTTTTATTCATTTTAATACCTTACTTTTAAAAATTTAAAGTCATTTTAGTGAATCTACTGTTCCCAGAACATTGTGGGAAACAGACAACAGATATTGTAGCCATTTCTACAAAAGCCCTCTATTCAAATGGCTTTTTGCATCAGGGTGCTTAATTTCCTTTAATTCACTCATAGTTCAAATAACCTCAAAAAAACCAGGACCTCGCTCTCTGATTTACAGAAACAGCATCTGAACTTGTATGTGCATTTGCAAGAATGCAAAGAATTTATTTACTCATGGATTTTCTGTCAGGCATAAACTCCACCTTTCTGAGACCAGATTTCATCTAATTGTATGAATGCATGAACTAAATGGCTCCTTAAAGCATTTAAAAAGCAAATGCCCATACTAAATGTTAAAAAGGTGTCTCAGACTGGACCCAAGAGAGTGGTTTTCATTTAGTACTCATAACACTAATATTAATGAAAGACATGCAATACAAGATTCTTGGTGTGCAGTATAAGTATGCATAAGCTAAAAGGTTTCACTTCTTTCTGTTTATAGAGAAACAAGTGTTCTGCAAATCACTTACTTAAAAAAACCCCACCTGAATTGTCATCAAATAACTAGATATAATCTACTGTGTCATCAATTAATATCCACAGATGATTACAAGGATAAAGTATTTTTACTACAGTGGCTTGCATTTAGTAAATCAAAAATAAGACGTCCACATGTAAGAAGGGGGATATTTTAAGAGACATTGGGAAAATTTAATTAAACCATGCATGCATGCATTCTTGCTTTTGTGTATGCAGACAAACAGATCTACTCCCTGTTCTTCTTTTTCATTATCCCCTAAATTAATCCCAGAAAACTTCACTATCATGAATCTGTTGGCCATAGTTGTCCAGGTAGGAGCAGAGGTTGGTCATATTCTTCACCAATTTCATGATCCCACTTTAACAGCCAGGCCAACATTCAAGGAGAGTAATCAGACCAAAGATGACCAACTAAACCTTAGACCAAATAATAAAATGCAACTTCTTTTAATAGTAGTAAGGTAATATTTACATAATTAGCAGTCCAAGATATCAAGATGATAAATTTTGCATGCCAAGTTCCAAAGAGAAGGGGCACCTGTGGAGCTCAGTGGGGTTTGTGACCCTCCTACACATCCAATCTAGAGGCAGTTTGACCTATGCTATTAGCTGGTCAACTCGGATGATTCCTGTTTTCTTCAATATGGTAACACATCCATTCTTTGGACTAGCCATCAATGTATATTTTTAGGTAAGCTGTCCTTCCTGTAGATTACCCATTGGGGTATATTTTCAGTCTGCACACTGACATTCATTTTAGACATGGTACTTGACTGATTTGTTTCCAAATGTGGTTCAGGATAGCCTTAGTATATTCTTGAACGCTCATAAATTCTTACTTTAGGGTTCCCAGATTTCTCAAGGTCCCTCAAATTTAAATTATATAGCAATAGTAAAAAAGTATGTCTAGATGTTTATGTGTGTATAGGTAATAATATTATATCTATGTATGACACTTTTCTAACTACGTGGTCTTAATGTATTAAAATCTATCTCATTCTGACAATGTTAATGGTAGTTATCAAACTTCTTTACTTATATTTCCTTGATTTTCTTGAGGCTACAACATACCACAGCTCTCTGCCTGAACTTCCTGCTGGATTTGGTGGATCAGAAAAAGGAATGGACTAAAATGGCTGACCGCTGGTAAAGTCATGCCTTTTTTAACTTCAGTGCCAGTATCAGTGCCTAAGAGAGAGGATAAAGAAGAGTGGTAAGGAAAGCCATCATGCTCTAATCCATGAAAACAAGGGCTTGCTTTGCGTGTATCTTGAAAAGAAGACAATTTTGATATCAGCGGTCAGGAAAAGGGAGACAATGGGTTTGGACATTTGAGGGCTACTTTGTAAACAACCACTACGGCTCAGATGGAAACGCACTGCCATGTCACGTGGCTGTCTTGAGTCAAAGTTGGATCTTTGTGATCTGATATGGCAGTTGTGCCACTTTGTTTATTAACTGCCATTGTTAATTACCATATAAACTACTGTTGGGCCACTGTTTATTAACTGGTAATTTTTAAAAACAAATGAACAAGTCTGGCCTGCATTCACAGTTGATGGAAATCTTGTCTATTTAGTTAGTGGATTTGAATGTCAAAGAAGAATTTGAATGTCTGAAAAGACTGGGAGCATTTTCTACCCACTTTTTTTTGTTTTGGTGTACTTGTGTAAGTGAGTACAGAAAGGTGCCAGAGCACTGGTGCTTCAGCCCCTTCATTAAATTCAGTTATGCCTAGGCATGGGTAATTGCTTCCACTTTGGAAAGAAATGGAGGGTTGAGTCCCTGGAAATGGATTTCAGTTTCAAGCCTGAGGAATATGAAGAATTACTGAAGGAGAGGCGTAGTGAGTACAGGGATTCTTTCATTTATTATGCTCAGGCCTGTGGGGAAATAAAACATTTTAATTGTGTCTGAAAATTTGTTTGCAAACTGCTGACCCAGAAGGATAGCCCTGGAAATAATTTGTTACAGACTTCTTGGTGAACTACTGTGTGAGCTGACATGCATCAGAACTGCCCAGACATCTTGTGCTGCTGAAAGGAGAATGCAGTTAGTTGCTGATATCCTCAAAAAAATAAAATCTGATACAAAGCTGTTGCAATATTCAGCACTGGAATCTATGAGAAACATAATCTGATGATATGGCCAGAAGTAAAGAGCACAGGGCGTGCCTCTGATTGAGGCTGCAGGAGTCGGTTCTTTGGGGATCAGCATGCTTTGTTATCCAGAACAATTATGTCAAACTGTGGATTCATGTAAGAGAAATCCCCAGGAGCAGGGTGTTGAAGGCACCTTTACAGCTGCTGTGTGCTGATGGAGCAGGGAAAAGCATCCTGGCCCTGGAATCATAATTTTAGGTAGCTGAAATTCTTGTGTGACTGTTTTGCAAGACTTTGTAAACACAGACTGGAAATAAATAACTGTGCTCCTATGGTCTGACAAGAACTGTATAAGGAGGAACTGGGGAAATGTAAAATCATTATATTTTTCAGAAGATGAAATATATATTTGTTTTCTTCACATGAAAACATGGCAATATTCTGTAACAATAGGAAAGGCAGATGCTTGGTCTTGGTTGTTTGATGGGCAGAAGTATAATGCTTTTTCATGTGCTCTACAGCAAAGTCTCTATGCACACAGAGGAAGACAGAAATCCTGTATGGGTCAGAGCTATCTTGTTTATGTCGCACGTCTAAAAAGCTTTCTGCCAGCCACAGGTGAGAACATGTACAGATACTTTGACAACTGTAGCTCAAGGTAGAGCAAGATCTTACAAGCTCCTGGGGAATATGGCAACATCCTGCCAGTCCTGAGGGGGCCGTGGTCTGCTCCTAGCCCAGTGCCTTCTGTTGGTTGATGATGGAAGGACAGGATTATGATGCTCTTGCTTCCCCACAGCCTTTCCTAAAGCTAAGCCCTGTGTGCATGGTACAGGAGCAGGGCCTGTAGTCTGTAGAGGGTCTGGTCAAGGGGGACACCCTGGGAGGAGCTGCAGCAGAGCATGGGAGGGCTCCTTCTGCATGCCCATCCTGGAGCGTCTGCCCACGTGCAAGCTGTGCCTGTCTAGCCTGAGCAATAATAAGCTGAGTGCCATGTGTTACCAGAATGGACAGGGTTTTTTTTGGCTTGAGCTGAGACGCTGTGTGAACGGCAAACTGAAATTTTAGTTTCTCTTTTGCTACGCTCTCTCCCACCAGCAATGCTCACCCTGTATGCCATGCACCAGCTAACAGGGAGGATGGACTCGGCTCAGGAACCAACATCACTAAAACCCTATGGCTAAAAATTTTGTGATGGAGCTGGGTGGAGCAAGGCATTGTCCAGCAAGGCATTGCAGATGGAGCAGGTACAGGTGATCGCAGCACGGCATGAAAGGCAGCTTCTCTGAGTAGTGGGGTCCTCACATGTGCTCATTTCAGTGAACTTGCTTGCCTGCAGAGGACTCTCAGCCCTGAGATTTTAAGAAAAAAATTTCAAACCTCCACAGGACTCTAAGCTCCATCAGAAAGAAAGTTTATGAGTGTTGCACGTCTCCCTGCAATTTGCACCTTTCAAACTTCCCTCTCTGCTGAAGTCTCAGCAGCAACAAAGCTGTTATGAAGAGAGCCCCTACGTTTCCTGCTAAGCTGTGAAATTCTGTAAAAGAAATCTTTGAATTCAGTTTTAGAAAGAAATATCTGAACATGGAAAAAAGTATTTTATTAAGAAAATAGAATTGAAATGGTGTCCTTCATGTCAGCTGAACATTAATCTGCTTCTGAATTGCTTGTATGTGTGTGCTGTATTACAGCATATGTACTCCAGTGAAGGAGCCCAGCTCACAGAGCACTGTGGGATCACGAGTTGCTTTTAACTACAAATCTCCTGAAATACTGCTGTGGCTTAAAGAGGATGCAGGTCAATATTCAGTAAAGTCAAAATTAAGTACTTCAGAATTTCTGTATTAATCTCATCCAGAAATGGGACATTTTCTTTTGCCCTATTCGGTATAAAATCAAATATTAACAAGTATTTATGCAATAAATTCTCACCTTTAACAGCTCCAATGAGTATTAACACTCTAAACTATGTGATTTCACTGGAAAATTAATCAATCCACTAGCAGATTTTACTGTCACAAAATATACATTACAGCTTCAGGCAGCCTGATTACTTAGCCCAAACTATAACTCTGTGACCAGGAGCATCTTCTCTGTCTATAGCAGAAGAGAGAGTCCAGAGCAGCTGTGCGAGGGTGCAGGGGGAAGCCCCCGCAGAGCGGTGGGTACCAGACTGGGCCATCGTTCTGTGCAGCAGTTCTGGACAAGAATCTCAGCCCCAGTAGCAGGGTCCAGCAGTCCGATTAGCTGTAAGATGGGTTTTATAAACTGATAAACAGAGTGGCATAAATCTGGCTGTCTGCAGGGGCAGGTAAGTGGATCTGATGATGCAAGGGCTCTTGCAGGCCTGTATGTCTATATTCCTGTTTCATCTGTGCATCCTGGAGTCATTCTCAATGCAGGCTCCTATTCTGAGAAGCCTTCAGGCCACCTCTCTAGGGACATAGCTCAAGGAGTGCTCTCGAGGGCCATAGCTCCCCAAGATTCTGTGTAATTATATTGGTTCATACAAGTTACTTTCTCCTAATTCTACTGCTTTTCATGGGCTATCTCCCTCCTCTCCACAAAGTTATCCCGTTTTGATTTTTGTCCTAAAACACCATAAGCCTTTTTTCTAAACAGATAATTTGCTCATTTTTCCCTGAGTTAGGATACAATTTCTTTACCTTCATCTACATCAGGTCCCAGGACAATTACTGGTAAAACACTCCACTGCACCTACCATAGCTGGTTCCCGTGCAAGACACGTGGGTGTTACAGAATTAGACAAAAGAAAGTAAACCGGGGCAGTTTAGCTGATAATGCTATTTCCTTGTAAGGTTATAGAATGTAGCAATGTGTCCTAATGAGACAAATCTCTCCTTTATCAAGGGAAAGCTATTTTTAACCTATTCTTTTAATTGACTTGCAGTAACTCCTTACATGGAGCAGTTAATGTTGAATCATCTCAAAATGTTCTTCTTCTCTGTCTTCCTGCAAAAAAAGATCTGTTAAGAATATCTATCATTTTTGTATGCTAAAATCAAAATTAAAAATGTGGATTTTGGCTTAGTTCTGACATGAGTCACTGTAGCATAGTATGAAGTTAAAAGGAAGTGAGGAAGGAGGAGTCTGTCCTTTTTAATTTACTGTCCCTCTTGCTCTTTCTGTAAAGCTATGTGTGTGGATGTGATGTGGAAGAAACGAAGGTGACTAAGGGTCCCAAAAGGGTCCAAGTGATTGTTTTGTAATTTCTGTCACCCTCACTATACTGAGTTTTATGTATAAGAGGCCATTGGTTTTATTACTCCTTTTTAAGAAGGTTGTGAATACATGAGGATCTCTGTAAGTTGAAGCCTACCTGATCCTTATGTGGGGATGCAGAATGAGAGTATGGAAAGGGAGAGGATACCTTCTCTCCATTTCTGAGGGGCTCTTGCAAAGGCCAACCTTTAACCAAAGAAACTGCTGTCAAAGAAAGATACTTGCCACTTCTTCTCTGTTCCCTAACATCCTCCAAGGGATGTTTCCCAAGATGTTAGTGCCACCTGAGGGGAGACAGGCTCTCTTTAATCACATATGCCAGGTTACAAAGCAAAGATGACAGGTAGTAAGGCATGGGCTGTGTGCCTTTTGTATGTGTGTATAGTCTTCTTGTATAGTAAGAGTTTCAGGCATTGAAATGCTTCCAAACATTTCCAAGAAGCAGAATGCCTCACAGTGCTCCCTCTGGGACATTGTTCTGCATTACCCTCTTTTTGAGCTGAGCCTTGAAGTTATATTTTAGCCCTATACAATCAAGAAAGAGTTTTTCTCTGCATAAATTTAATCCTGTGTTTGATTGATTTGAAGGTAGTGAGAAAGCTATTTTCTTCCCTATGCACAGAGGATTTACCTTGCAACCTACAACAGAGCAATTAGTGTTACAAAGAGTTAGGTGCATAAATTCTATCCCCTAGATAACAAGTACATATTAGCTGCATGGTTATGAATTAGGTGTGTTATATATATAGAAAGCCTGTCCCCTGGACAGTCACCAAATGTAAGAGCAATCTGTTCTCTATGAAATGCTCAGATTAAAAAACCAAAGTGAAAGTAGGATATCTCCATCCATTTACAGTCCAGGAAGTCCTTGCATCTGATCTGACACTGGTTGTTTTCCGATATCTTTTAACAATAAAAATAGATCTCTTTAATTATGATATGAGGTTGCAATGTATGCTAGTAAGCAGAACTAACATCAGAGGATTGCACTGAGCAATCTGTTCTCTGCAGAGTAGGGCAGTAGTACGTAATCAACTTAAGAACTTAAGAACTTAAGTTCATTGCCTTTCAGTAGGGCTCAGTTTCCTAAACCACTAAACCATGAGATAATTTTGGAGAGCCTGAATGGTGCTGTCACACCAAACCCCTCCTCAAAGGGTTCTTGTGCGGTGTTTTTGGTGAAGCTATCCATGCTGCGACACAGTGTCACAGCCTTTCTCAAGTTGCAAGACATAAAGCACCTTCCCCATGACCTGGAGAAATCCCTTCCTACACACCTGGAAAGAATAAATTCCCTTCCTCTATCTTAAGCCGCTCAGCACACCTTAGTGAGGGGTAGGTGCCTGCACGTGGGCCAGCTCCCATGCCTCTTTGGTGGGATGTGGTGCGTAGCTCATATGTGCTCATCATCCAACAGCAGATGGACCAGTGTGCTGCATGTCCTGCCGTGGCTTCCCAAACTGCCTGCAGCCAGCTGTGTATTCTTAATAACTTTAAGGATTCCAAGCAATCCATGAAATGCAGATATTTCATAGGTCTTTAAAATAAGTAGCTGGGATCTGCACCATGCTATGACACCCATTATATGTCTTGTGTGCCCTGGAGTGAGATGGACATGCATCATGGAGCAAAGCGCACCTGCAGGGAGCAGCCCCTGGAGAGCACTGGTGCCGGAACTGCCCCCATACTTAGCTCATTCTGAAAAAGACCCAGGGAGGGAACTAATGTACGGTAAGTGCGAACAATCAGGGACTGTGGCAGCCTCAGCTATGGACTGCCACATTGCGGTAATGTAATGTACATGCTGCATCCCCTGATAGTTTCTTTGCAACAAAACATTATGTGTCCTCATGAACACACCAGATAATGGCAAAGTACTAAAACAAGAAAAAAATTCCCCTCCCCTCCACATGGGCATTGTCCTTTCCTAATTTTATTTCCTCAGCCAAAGTAGTTGTAACATCCAATGTACTCCAACATCTAGGACAAGCTAACTAGTGCCTTCCCAGAAAGGACTACTGCATCCTTACCAACTGCTCATAGAATAAGGGCATAGCCCTTCTGCTGATAAACCATGGACTTCTTTTTTGTTCTTTGTATTTTTTTCACTATGTTGTCCCTAGAATTATCAGTCAGGTGGATGTTTTGTTGTCTGCATTTTAAATTTTTTTTTCTGTGGAATGTACTCAAGAGTACCAACATTTTAATTGTCAAATTTCAATACTTATGATACTTAGCTTATTGTTAAGTGACAGTATCACATTACTGGCTATCAATAAGCCAAGATCAAATTTACTCTTTGCATAATTTTAATCTTTGCTGTCAAAGGGACAGCATTCATACTGCATGTGTATGAAGTGCAACACTTAGTATCAAGACGACCTCTTTCTTTTTTTCTTTTCATGTGGATGTATAACTCTTAAATTTTTTACACCTACAAAACATTGCATTACAGGACTTGCAATGATAACAGAAAATTTTCAGGCAAAATGAAATCTGAACAAAGCCTTTTCTCAGTATTCTAAATCATTCAGATTACAGAAAATATTATATTTTTTCCTAGAAAAGATTTCTGTACAGATAGAGGGGAATGGTGATTAGCTTTGCAATGATAATGAGACCAGTAGTTCAGTTCCTAAGGGTATGAAATGTTCATCTGCTTTTAGAGTACAGTGATTGCAGAAGAGTCATAAAATCTCCTAAATCTGTATATCCCAGTTAAGTCCGCATGTCTCTGTTTCTTGGTAAATGTAGAACAACCTTTTAAAATCCCACTTCTGATATCAGAACTCCTAGGATTCTCCAGCCAATACAAAACTGCATCTCTCCAAATGATTTTTGCCTGAAGGAAAACTACGAACAGCCTTTTCCATCAGTTAAATGTGTTAACTGAAGACCACTGGAAATCCGCTGCTATCTTTTCTGGATCTGACATCTGTTACAGAAATCTTACAGGATGGCTGAGGTTGGCAGGACCAACTCATCTGGTCCAACCCCCTCCTCAAGCTGGGCTACCTAGACCCAGTTGCCCAGGACAGTGTCCAGATGGCTTTTGACTATCTCCAAGGAGCGAGACTCCGTAACCTCTCTGGGGAAACCTGTGCTAGTGCTCAGTCATCCTCACAGTAAAGAAATGTTTCCTGATTCTCAAGAGGGAACTGCCTGTGTTTCAGCTCAGATGCTGTTATCCAGTGTTTCAGTTTCAAACCTAGCCTGAGCATACTCTGACTTGAGAGCTTTATATTGTTGTTACAGCAGGGAAATGACAGATTTCCTGATAGCACTGTTTCTCCTGCTGACAAGGAGGTCAGCTGTTTTATTGTTAGCACAATGATGGTAACTCACAGGGCCGGAAAGGTTCTGTTGCTGTAGCATCTATCTTATGCACTCACATGGCATATTGTGAAGGTATCAGGATATCTCAACTTCTTGTTATTCTAAACTTCAAAACATCTCTGTGAAATATGGAAAGGTTGTTATCTTTATTTTGTAGCTGAGGAAGCCAGAGACAAGAGAAGGTAAGTAATCTGTCAAGGGTACCCATGTGCGTAGCTGCAGTAGAGGAAGGCACTGATCCCACTTCCCAGAGACTTCCCTGCAGTCCTTGCTCACAGGGAGGGTATGGTTCTTCTCACCTGATGGTGATGATGTCCTTCACCAAAAAAAGACTCTACGTAGTTCTGGCCAGACAAAAACATTCCCTGATGTATCTCATCTGCTGTCATTGATGATGTATGTCACCAGGGTTCACTGAGGACATACCTCAGGTGAGCCTGGTTCACAGACAGAAGTACTTATTTTAACAGGACAGTATTTCATTCAGAATTCTAAAGTGAAAATAAAATGTTAGTGATATTTATTTTTTAAATCCAGAGTATTTGATCCAACATTCAAAGTTTTTCTTTTCTTATTTGCTTGCATTATATGGTTGTATAAAAAGACTAAACAAAATACTTATCCAGAAATAGGTCCTTCCCATCAGATAGATTTCAGACTGGAGAAACTGAAATGAAATGTTCTGTGCTGTTTCCAGATAAAGGGAACCAGCACATTCAAATCCAGTGGGTGCTAGCTATGGGTACAGCGGAAAATTACAACTAGACTTTTATTATGTCAAACTTCACTGCCTTTGCTAACTAAAAACTTACGATATCAGCTTTTCTCCTGAAAATGGCTGCATGGTAGCAGAAATTGGCGTAAAGGGATGTAACAGGCTCCCTCTGACTTAAGATCAGACAACAGGCTATAACCATAGCAGGCATTATAGGAGTTGGGTTTTTTTGACAAGAACATTCTTCCTACCAGCCTCCATCTCTAAATTATGAGAGAAAATGATCGCATTAGCAGTCACCTTCCTATTTCTAATTCTTAACAATAATGTTAGCCAAACCCTACTGCCTATTTGTCACCCCTAACCAGACAGCTCTTGATGGAAATGAACAAGATAAGAGGATTTTGTTGTGTTTTCTTTTCTCAGTGTTCACAGGCCAGCTAATCTTTCTGCTGGGAATATGAGGCAAGTCAATTGTTTCTCTAACTTCAGCTTTCATAGCCCAGCAGCTAGCCATTGATTTTCAGTAGATTTTTTTTTTTGGGCGGGGGTGTCTACATTTGTCTAGATGCCAGTTCTCTTCCTGGGAAGGTGCCTTTCTGTCAGGATCAGTCTCCCTTTTGCACATTGACACCCAGGTTCTCCTGGCAGATGCACCCTGCAGCAGTGGTGAGATTATGTAGTGGCCAGTGCCCTGGGGCTTCAATGGAAGTTGTGGTATTAAAAACTTCTCAAGTTCTGGCATAAAATCTGTAGGAAATCAACAGTTTGGGCATATTAGAAAGTATGTCTGAGTTAGATCTATAGGTTGCATAATTTTTATCAATCCTTTGGAAACAGCCTGCTGACATTAAGTGGATGTTTGTAAAACAATTATTTGCTGCCTTGAAAACTAACTTTTCTTTAGATAAACATATACCTAAAAATAAACATGCATTACTTAAGACACTTTTCAGCATTAACTTTGTTTTATCCACTGAAAAGTACAGTGTCAGTAATATGCAAAAAGATACTGGTGTATCTTTAGGTTTTTGATACAGGTATAACTTTCACAGGTCTAGTCATACACAAATTAAACAAAATGACAGGCTGAGATATGATTACAACTGAGGAAATAACTGCCCTGCCTTCATTTGTGAACTGCACAAGAGGGCTTAATACATCTCTTAAATAAAAGGCAGCATCAATTGCAGGGTGCAGTTTTGGACTGTTTTCTTGTCTTTGAACCCCGCACAGGACAAACTAGTCCATTAATTTTGTGTTTCCCCTGGCTTATCACCTATCTGACTTCTTGTCTCCACTCGTCGGGATGAAAGCTTGCTATTTCCTTGGCTGGCTGTTTGAAGCAGAGGTAGCATCTGACAGCCCCGCTCCCTCAGCCCGTGCAGTGATCAGGCAGGTGGGGTCACTACTGGTCCCCAGCAGGTTACCGAGTCCTTCTCAGCGCAGTAACTGAGCCAGAGATCTCTGGAAAACAGGTAGTGAAAAATATAGGGTGAAAGCCTCCATCCAAGGCAAGCTTTGCTGTGCGTGCTAGAAGGTGGCCAGGAGAAGAGCTCCCTTCCTTCACCACCAAGCCTCGTGCTAGTGTCCTGGGGAGCCAGGCTTCTGCCAGGGATGCAGCACAGGAGCGCATAGCAATATGGGGCTGTGTAAAAGTATATCTAGATATATACTGTATTCCATCATGAAACGTGGGTGCTTCTTTTCCTCCCACATCTACAGTATGCCCCTACCCATGGTTGCAGCCACTACCCCAAATGGTTGTACGTCGTGATGAACGGAGTTCTGTTTTTCTAGCAAGCAGCTGAGTGCAACTTCCTTCCAAACACTACAAAACACCACTTTGTATCCAATCAGGCTAAACTATTTTCCTTCTGACTTATCTCTGCTAAAGTCTTCTCACTTTCCACATCAGGTTCAAATCTGACTTGTCACCCTTTAATGTCCACCTTTCAATTTCACATCTGCATACAACTCTTCACATATTTTCTTCCCATCTTCAAGACAGCAGAGACTGCATCTTCCATGTCTTTCCATGATGCTTCTCTTTTATGCCTCTTACTGGAAGCTCTTATCCTCCACCAAATAGCCAATATCTTTCTCATGAAGATCTCCGTGAGGCTCTTCAGTAACAATCCAAGAAACAATACAATCTTTGCTTTCCTCTATGCTTTGGTCATTACTCGTTTTCACGGCATAGAAGTTGAGTACCTTCTAATGTTAAGTTTGTTTGTCTCATGCCATGCTTTCTAGTAGATGAAAATAATAAAATGATTGAAGATAGCACTAAATATTTACCGCCCTGACTTCCTTGCTATCTACTTCTTCCCTTCTGAAAAGAAAGCTCTTGAAGTCCTCTGTGCTTTGGTAGCACTGATGCCATTCCTCAAGCTGCCTCTGAGACCTTCCTGCAGCTCCCATCCTTCAGCGTGCTAGGTTGACATTTCTGCACCTCAGATAGCTACAATTATATATTAGCTCTCACTTTCTCCTCTTATCCATGATTGTCTCTCCATCTTACATCTATTGACATTATTTTAATATCTCTTATGCTTATAATTTTATATCTAACACATTGAGGAATCTTTCTCCCTTGCATTCAAAAGCCCACTTCTTGCTTTCTCGCCTGTGTTTTTTTTTTTTACTGGGACAAAGTACTGCCACCTTCTCCCCTGAATGTTTTGACTAAATTTGTTTCTCTTGAAGATCTTATACTCTAAGTTCATTTCAAGCACAGTTTTAAAAGACACAGTGGTGTAGATGTGAAGTACGATATAGATTAGAAGCTGAGGAAGTAGAATATCCTTTGTCTCACAGAAGGACAGTAAGCATTCAGAACTAGATATAAGCTGAGCACACAAGGATTTTGTTTTTCTTTTCATTAAAAGGAAAGGCATTATCTGTAGGCATGAGCAGGCATTCCTGCATATGCAGTGGGGAATAACACTGACACTGAACTATCTTCTGGGAGAAAAGATTAAAGACCTGCTGCTGGCGTACCCTAGTTCCAAACAGCACTGTGCTTATTAAACAGACCCAATCTTGTTTGTGTATATAAAGAAGGCTATAGACCAAGGGGGTCTGTATACTAACACAGAGACATATCTAGGATAGGTGGCTATTGGTACATAGGCACTTCAGAGACCTGGTAGAAGGAAGATAATCTTGGAAAACTGAAATAACAGTATATAAATTATATGAGAGAATAGGAATTTAAGAATGGATTGTTCCAGCAGGGGAGGGTTGCTATACATCAAGGAAGGTCTGGAAGGAAATGAGCAAATTTGATCAATGCACAACATTCTTTATCAATGCATCCCTGGTGATTGCACAGGATCCCCAGCAGCTGCAACTTCAGACCTACATGAAGGGCACACTATGAAGCTGTCTTACAATCACCCAGGGGAGAGACCATCTGGACTGTGATTACCAAGGGAGTTATTAGAGAATCCACAAATGGAGGAAACATGTTAATAAAAGACAGGTCTCATTTTTCCCTGCTTCCTTCTGCAACTTCATGCCTAGTTATATGCCATGATGGGACTTTATACTGAGGATACATTTTTGGACGTCACAGGTGTTCTAAAGCTACTATCTCTTGGAGCAGCTGGTTAGAAAACTCAAAAGCAGAGAAGCATGACTTGATGAAGTCCTCACGGGATCAGCTCACAGGTCCTAGTCTGAAGCATTATTGAACAGCTGTCTTGTAGTGCTGAGTGCAATATACTCATATCCAGCAGCCATGTAGAACCAAGAAAAGTCCCCCAAAAGACAGGAGAAAAACTCCTAGCCCCACAGTCCAGTATCTCTTAGCTTCAAAATCAGGAACTGCATAAAATGATATCATTTTTTCAAAGGAAATATAGAAGTCCTGGTAAGAGAATAAAATGATTGTAGGTGGCAGAGAGGTTGCATAAAAGCATTAGATTAGAAGTTCAAAGTAAATACATTCCTATCCAAAAGAAGTTTAAAAGGTGAAGAAAGACTCTGTGGTCATGCAGCAGAACAAAGACATTTCTGGGAGTAGGGAGGTACCCTCAAAATGTAGAATAAATCTCCAAACTAGAAAACTGGAAAAATCATATACACTGGCATGCTGAATGTAAAACTATTGCAAGACAGGCCAGAATGAGTTCGAGGAACAGCAAGTTTACGACATGAACTTTAGTAACAAGACTTCTCCAGCCATACCAGAAATGGCACATGTATTAGAAAACTTGTAGGACCAAAAGGTAGTTGAGTTGTAAAAGGATTGCTCAAGGAAGATGAAGAAGCAGCAGAAAAGCAAAGTGCAATATTTGTATCAGCAGTCAATATGGCAAAGCCTGGGTCTGGTCTTACCCCCTCAGCCTTTCTTTATAGGAGACAGAGTAGGGGAACCGTCTCAGTCAGAACTGTCAGCAAAAGACATTTTAGGACGATTAAAAAAAAAAAAATCAATAAAGCATTGTCAGCGCTGACAGTATTTGGCCAGTGGGTCTTAGATAATTCAGATTTGAAACGGTCATGCTCTCAGGTATAGTGTATAACTTATCACTTAAATTGGCCTCAGTACAAAAGGAAAGGAAGACAGCAAATGCAATGCTAGTTTTTAATAAGGACTCCTGGGAAATCTGAGAAATTACAGACTAGGAAGTTGTACTTTTGTACTGGGCAGATTAGTAGAAACTGTAATAAATAACATAACTAGCAGTACACATGAATTAACATGATTTAATAGGGGACAATTAACATAAGTTTTGCAGGAAGAAATAATGGGTCTTAAACCTGTTTCAGCACATGGAGGACTCATTAAACATTGGTTTATCACTAAGCTAGTTTATTTACTGGGCTTGGATTTCAGAAAGGCTTTTGATACTATAACTTTCCAAAAGCTCTAAGAGAAAGTAGGTTGCTATGGGGTAAGAGGGAAGGCCATCTGCAAGAGTAATAGCTAGGCTAGAAGATAGGAAAGAGTACAGGAAGAAATGATCAGTCTTGAAAGGGCTGTGATGGGGCCTGTACTGCTGTGTATATTCATACATGAGCCAGAAAAGGGGTTACATAAGGTGATCATAAAACATAAGTATATGTAAGTTTTCTGACTTTACAAAATTATTTAGAGTAGTTAAAAATAAAACTGATCACAAAGAGCTGCAGAATTATGTTGAACTGAGCAACCATTGACAGCTGCAAAGAAATGCACTTGAGAAAAATAACCCTGACATTAACTATTACTTAGTCAAAAGATGGATCTTAGATTTGTTGTGGGTTGTTTTATGAAAAAGTCATCTCAATACTCACTATAATTCAAAATGAAAACAGAATATTAAGTACTATCACGCAAGGAGTAGAGAGCCAGCCTTTAAATGTCATTATAATAACACATAAACTCAATCACATTCCTGCGTTCTGGGTTTTGATTGCCTCACCTCTAAGATACATAAAAGACACAAACAAGAGCAAGGAGAATGATCAGCAGTACAGCATGGCTTTCAAGCAAAACTAACTTAAACCAGACCACAACAAATGTAATTATTCTGCAACAAGTTCAAAACAAAGCAAGTCAAGCTTTGTCAAACTGCACATCTAATAAAACTCATTGCCAAAAAATGTTTTAGATACTGAAGTATAAATAAGTTTGAAAGCAGGTTAGGTGAAAATAGAAAAAAATGTCCATTAAAGCTTCACAGTATAAAGAAGCAAGTGCCATGTCTTGCTCAGAAAGCCTCTAATCTGCAGCTTTCTGTGAGTGGAGAAGGTAACTAAAGAAACACTGCTTGTCTTCTTATGCTCAGTAAATAACCAGTACTTAGGACAAAGGTAGACACTCCTTGTCTGAACCCAGTTCAGGTGTTCTTATGTTTTAAGGTGGCAGAGAATCACACTGTGGAGGATGCATCTCAGAAAAGGTCGTGACAACATTTTCTATAATGAGAAATGATAACTCCCACTGAAATCCATGCGATACTTCTGGGAGCAGGAGCTACTCAGTAGGTCTAATGCTGCCTGACTATCAAGCAACTTCACATGCTGTTATTCCAGGTGACCGGTGAAAAGGTACTTAGGGTTGTTGTTACATACAAGTAGTAACACACACTTGTGCAGACTATTCCTTCTAGAAACGTAGCAGTATTTGGCTAATAGCAGATCACTATTTTGACTATATTCAGTCCATTGTATTTAAACAGCTGCTGATGTATTCTCTTCATGCAAATATTTGCTGCTTGACACTCCTGCTTCTCATTAAATACCAAGATTGAGGAACATCTGCCACTAAACCTTCTTTTTTTTTAAAACGATCCAGTATAAGACTTACCAAGACTTATTTCTGTTAGCTTTCTAAAGCTCCTTCTGCTGAAGAGCAGTGATTTGTTAAAGGGAAAAGAATTATGTCAGGCCTTCTGAATACGCACTTCATATATTCATAAACATTCCCAGCCCCAAATCAATCTGGATCATAATCAGTTTACTTCTTTACTCAGCCATGGACAATTATTTCAAATGTATAAATGTCAGCATTCTGTATGATGATTAAAACTCTTTATGGGTCTGAAAGTCTCAGCCACAGACTGCTATATGGAAATTATTGCAAAGATTTATTTTTATTCTCCTAGTTACACTGGCCTCAGTTTTCATCCTGTGGTTGAGTAGTTAACTTCACCCAGACCACAGGTTTTTCTCTTTCCCTTTGTTCTTTTATCCTCACTCACCGAGTTTCTCTTGCAGGCATTTGCTTTTTGCAGGAAGAGGGCCACATCATTAACTGTGGCTCTTGCTCAAGGAAAGCCTCATACAGCGCACAGTGATTCCCAGAGCCTGGTGCACAAACGAGTACTGTCCCCAGGTGATCTTCTAAGTGCTTGTAACTGTCCCACAGAGCCAGGGTAGCTTATCACATTTTCAGTTAAAAGTTTGGTGGTGAGAGAGCCCAGCAGTCTCTGAGAGATCTTGAGGGCTGAGGACAACTCACCCCAGAAGGCGGGAGCTGTGTGAGTGCCGTCGCTGGTCACCCTCTCAGGCATCACTCGTGACTGACACTGCAATTTTCTGACCTCAGTTTCAAAGTTCAGATCAAGGAATCAGGCCTGGGCTTAACTTTCTATTTCGTATTAGGCTTCTATAAATACACAGGCTTTGCAAATGTAAGCATTAGAGTCACGCCAAATGCCTTCACAGAGAGCAATATTATCTTCCGTTCTTTTTCAACTATTAAAAATTATTTTCTTTTGTTTTCTTTTGTAAAGTAGCGTATTTATTTTTAACATCACTACAACAATGGAACATCTTCGTATGTATATAGCTCTGGTCTCTCAGAAACATTTAATAATGAAAACATATGGAGCTCACGCCTGGTTTCAGTGCCTGCCCAGTGTTCATGCTTCCCTCCAGCTGAAGCAATGTCCAAGAGCCGTCTGTGTCTCTGCTAGGTGCAATGCCTCCATTGATACTGGGTTACTGACTTGGTGGGCCTTACTCTTCAAAATGTTTAATTATCTGCGCTGTGTAGAGCAGTTGCATAAGGAAGTAGTAAGAGTGGCACCCGCTGACTTCCAGAGAGTCGTGCCTCGTGCCCGGGGTACCTACTAGGGGGTGACAAATGATGGGAGAGAATCAAATCTCTCACCCTTCTGCTGTGCCCTGGGCAGTGCTGGGACATCTGAGACACCGGCAGGTGGGATGAGGGTCTCCTTCTCCAGCTGCTCTTTGGTGAACTGAGTCCTCTCTGCGTTTCCTCGCAAACATTATTCACCAGGAGATTTCAGCTGAATTCATATTCATCTATAGCTATTTGGGACAGACAAATCCATTTAAAAGGAAGGTGCTGTGGCGTTTGCTCTTTTCTGGAGGAGCATTTTGGTGGCCAGGAGCTTGCTACAATTGCTGCAGCTGCTGCCGCACATTTTCCTTTGGGGACAGTTGTGAGAAGAGCAGGATGTTGTTGCTCATTAGGTTGATGACTTTCCAAGGTAGGGAAAAGCAAGAGATCCTTCGGTGACCTGGCACTGCAAATCCTCCTTCTAGAGCGTGTTTCCGGATTACGGTTGAAGCAGGCAAAGCTCCACTGTACAGGAGCCAGCACGGTTGATACCTTGGCTGTAGATTACAGGGTTATGCAACGAGTGAAGCAATCCTAGCTGGCAATATTTGTATGATGTGAACTAAAATTTGGCTCTTGCTGTGTGAAAGACTGCAGTGTAATACAGTGGTGTGACTTTGGTTGCTTAGCTCTGTATAGCAAAAGTGTATAAATAACCACGAACAAATAGCCTTTCAAAATTGTCACCAGCAAATTACTGTTTCTCTGCCTCTTGCCATGAGAGCATTAAAAGTATTTTAGATATTTATCAAAAAATAAGTCCCTCTTTCATGAGAGACAAATAGAATTTTCTAAAGGGTTGATCTGTACTCCTACATGTTTATGGAATATATTTGGCATGTGAGTATTTATAGACATTCCATACATGCCTATAAACATGTTGTACAAAAGATATTTCAAACCTGAAATGTTTATGATACATATGACACTTATGTTGAGCCTATGGGCAAATAATATTTTAGCAGAGGCAAAAAATTCTGCATTGATCTGTACCTCTCTCAACAGGGTAATGCCTCTTCACAAAGTAAATAGTTTCAAATGAAACCCTGGATATTGCTAACACCATCCCCTTACATTTTCTTTAGAGAAAATTTAAAAACTACCTTTCTAATCCCATAGGTCTTAAAAATTGATACCTGAAAATACTCACTGACAAGCACATCAAAGGCTGGGGTCAGCCACCATACTGCCTTTACTGGGCATCTGACGGACCCAAAGACTTGGCAGCGGACACACGGCAGTTTCGGGGGGGTGGGTAAATGGTTTGAACCAAGACCCTCCTGCATGCCCCCAAGCCCTGAGTATTCCCCCGATCACTCAAAAGAGGTGTGAAAGAGACAGCCCCCCAGATGTGCACACAGCTTGAACTGTGAATTATAAACAAAAAAGATTTGCCACAAAACTGTTCAGAGTGATACTGATAACCTTTCCATACTTTTGATTGTTTGTTAGAAGTTGATTTGCCAGAGCCCTTACAAGTCTTAAACAAGAACTTCCAGGATTTTAAAGATAAACAGAGAATGTTCAAACAATTTATGAAAGAAAATGAACAAACTGGTTTAGTGTTGGTGATATCTCAAAAGGTGTTAGTTTCAAAAATAGGAACAGTATTTTTGTTGAACTCTAATTTCTGCAATCAGGGGCAAAAAGATTTGAATTTGAAGACCTGGATTGTGGATGAATTTTTTGAGTTGTTTACAAAAAAAGAGTCATCCTTACTATTTGTGACTATTTCCTGAATGTCCCAGGGTGAAGCTAATTCTGGGAATTTCAGTGATGGAGAAAAACATTTTTTGATTACATGTCCTGTGCTGGAATTAGCAACCTTCTTCTGTGACAGATAGGGATGTGAATGTGGGGAGGAGACGGTGGTGGAGGTATGAAAGGGGTCTTTGAAGACTAAGACAGCTATAGAGGATGTAAGGCCATTTGTCCCACCGTGGGTCCCATGGAAAGTTTAAGCAAATTAGCACCCCTCATAGAGGAGCAAAATGAAACTGTAAGAGAAGCTGAGGTGGGGCTGCCTCTGTGACTGTATTCCTGGCAGAAATTGCTGCCACACATCACCTACAAATTTCCTAATATTAGAAGAGGGCTGGAAATAAAGGTAGCATAACATCAGGCTAGTAGAAGCTCACACGGAAGGTTTTTCTGTTCCACCGTCTCTGAGAAGAGCTTTCTTTAATCCTATTATGGTAAACCCAGCATCAGGTCTTTCCCTTATGTTGTTTTGACAAGAGAAGGGAACTGGCATGAAGGCTGTATCTATATTAGTGAATTAACCAGCAACGGGAGTGCTCTGGGGCCACTGATGCCTGCCCTGGTCCTCAGCGTGACTTTGGCCTGGGCCAACCAGCACTTTTTGAAACACCTCTTGAGACTGGTTTTGGCATTAGAACAGGACCAGTCCTAAGAGAAAATCTGAAGTTGTTCCTGCACTTCTGCATTCTCCAAAACATGACCCAAAGTTATAGAATTTTTTCTCTGCCTCTGGTTCTCTTTCTGTCTTTTTTGATTTTTGATCACTATCAGCAATTCTATTAAATAGCTAATATCCCTATAAGCATTCTGCAGATGCTGGAAAGAAATGAGCTATTAAACATCAGCCACTAGGATATAATTCTGTCAGATGCTTTGTTCTGGATTTGCTGCACATCTGATGGATAGCTAGCCACAAAGTTATCCGTAAGTTCCTCTTACCAGTGCCTCTCAACAGCATCTTCCTTGGGACGTTGCTTTTTACAGCATTATCATAATTATTTCTTCAAAACTCCATTGAACTCTGTTTTCTCCTCTGTTTCCTTCTTCCTCTTAAAGGGAAATATTCCAGCTTTATTTAAAGCTTCCGACCAGAGGTCAAGCTGCTTGCAGAGGTCTCAGACACACTTGGATTAGACTCTTTGCAGCACCTGTGGGGAAGAAAGCGCAGCAGCTTGCGACGGGCTCTGCAGGTGTGCTCTCAACAGGAGCAACAGAGCACTGACCCCCTGGCGGGGATGGCACCACCTCATCTCAGTAAGCTGAAGTATGGCCGAGCACTCGCTTATTGACCTATTGCGTTTGACCTCTGGATATACTTCAGATTACTTTAGGAGGCCTGGGGTTGCCTCTGGAATGGGGAGAGGACTTAACAAATACTTAGTCAATTTTTTGCCCTCAACCAGTAAGCCTGTGACTAACAAGGTGTTATTAAACACAAGCTCTACAAATATTTAAATTAGTGAAATATACCTTGTGAATAATTTATATATTGTGTTCTCAAGCCACTAAAATATTAAGGAAATAACTTACAAGATCATGTTGTCGAAGCCTTACCAAATTCACAAACCAGAAACTCTCTGGCTTTGAACAGGACTAAACAACTTTGCATTCTGTCTTATTCAGCAGGTAAATTTAATTTTGAAAGTAAAATAGGAGAGGCTGACCAAAATCATATTCAGGTTAATTCTCCTTCAGGGATGCTATGGCATTTGCTGAAATTGGTGTGCTGAAGACAAAATGAGCCAGTTATTTCTGTGTGTAAAGGCCATCTCTGCAGAGTGGGTACCAGTGCCGTAGCTGTGAGGCTTCATGGTCTCCGCCAAGCAATAGCGCCTGGCACCAGTTTGTCCCATGAGCAGGTCAGTCCATAGCTGTTTACAGTGAGAACTGCAGCTCTGTCCTCATCACAGAAAAGCAGTTCCTTGTCCCACAGACCACAGTGCTGCTGCTGTTCTCATGTATTGCTATGGAGGCGTTTATTGACCAAGCCAAGTAAAATGATAGTACCTGAAAAGTTACAATAACATGCTATACTCATTACCAAACACCAGAATTTCAATCACTAGCACCTTTTTGATGTTTTTAATCAGAAATCTTATAATTAAGCCACTCTTTTTAACACATTTCCATGAATACTGAACAAAAAAATGTGAATACACTCTGGTACAGTGCTGGCTGTGCGAGGCTCATTCCTTAGGCTAGAAACCCACATGGTAGCAGTCATCAGTCTCCTCCCTTCCAGGGCACAGAATCAAAGAGGAATTCAACATATGGTCCTGTGGGCAAACATCATGACCCCAAAGCCATATCATTCAATCCAGATGCAGTTTAAGACCCTAAGATTAGGATTCCCAAACAAACTCATAGGTGCTTACATCCCCGTAACTGAGAGGATATGTGATCCTAAAACTTGGATGGCAGCACCTGTAGTGCTGAGTAGTGGATGCCATCCCTGGGGTATGACAGGGAGGTACTCAAGTATCTTAGTTTCTGAAAAAGTGGTATTCAGAGCTTGAAAACATTTCCTGGACTTAATATTTAAAACTCATCTTTGATATGCACAAATAAGAGTTTCCTTTGAAGGAGTATCTGAAGTGCATCTAAGTGTCTGTGTGAATCCTGTCCTACGTATATAAATCTGTTCTTTAAAAATGTGTTTTGTTTTAAATCTTGACCTGAATTTTCAGGCTCCAGAACCAAGCTTTTCCTTTTGTCCAAGATGTAGTACAACAGTTTCTGGTTGCACAAATTCATATCTGCTTAGAAATATACTAAAATCAAAGTCATCACATAAAGCAAGGTTAAACTAAGACAGCAATCTGTCCGGCAGGTGAAAGGCTGCTGCTTTATTTACTAAGCCTTATAATCTTTTGACTTGCAGTTCACTGCCAAAGAAGATTGTGGAAGAACTACAGCCCATATCCAAGTGTTACAAGTCTATATTTGGTATCACATTGAACTCCTATAATAAAGGTTGGAAAAGATTGCCAAGCATGAAAGATTACCAGGTAGGTTGATAGACAAGGAATGAAGCTGCATTTTGGAAGATGTGAAAAAACAATTTATGCATTTATCAGTATCAACACAGACCCTTTCCCAGCTCTTTCCCATCATGGTTCAAAGCTCAGTGCCAGTGCCAGTGTCTGAGTTGTCTGAACTGAATTAAAATCGGAGGATGCTGCACAAATGATTCAAATGCAGATTTGGATTTTCAAAATTTGATAACAGGATACTTTTAACAACCTATTTTTATTCATTCATTAGTAATTAACTTGATTGGTATGCACACATGAGGTCTCTGTGGACTTCTTCAGTTGCTCATTGACTGTCCTCAGGAGGCAGCCTGGGTGCCCTATTGCCTCCATGCAAATCAGAGTGATCAAAAAATCAGAGTGATCAGAGCTGAAAAGGGGTGGAAGTCTAGCCCACATTTTACATGCAATCTATTACACTTTTGGTAATAGCAGAGTGACAGCAGAAGTCCTTTTCAACCCCAAAAGACCATTCCTGTAACTGGATTATTGGTGTGGGCTCAGTATTTTGGAGTGGGCTGTGGCAGGCTGAGGTATGAAGAAAGGTGAATCAGTGGCAGAGGGAGCTGAGTTGGCATTACCTGTAAAACAGCCCAGTTATAGGCTGACACATCTGTGGAGAAAAATCACAGCTTTTTTATTATTATTATTATTAAAAGCATGAGCACGGTGGACCTTCTGCTACTGTTTCTAACCATGAGGAAGAATGGCTGACAATCTTCTACAAGATGCAAAGGATGTTTCCTTACAGAAGCTGTAGCCACATGTGCCTACATGTATTCTCGCAGTGTGTTCTGTGGGCTAGAAAGGAAATGTAAGAATAGATTAGGATAGGATTGTAGCAAATATTACTGGTAGTTGGGCAATGTCTAGTGTTAGCCCTTAAAAAATGGTATTTTCCTCTTCTGCTGATATTTTCTCTGTAAATGCACAAGTAAACAAATTTACTTAGGATTATTGTTAAACTGCATAACTTAAGCCAACTACTCACATGGGTTTGAAGAACTATGATTGTCTCATGAGGAATGCATCCAGTTAAAACTAATCCAAACAGCTTGAATATTCAGATGTCACTTTGCTATCAGGAGTTTCACAAGGAGTTTCTGATCTGCAGTATAAAATGGTCTAAAATATTGATAAATAATTTAAGGCACACAAAAGCAAACTGCAAGCTGTACCATGATGAGTTATAAAGGGAAAAGTAGTTAATTTGGAAAAATGTGTTGCACCAATCATTGTTCCCTAAGATTGTAAGAGAATCAAATAGATCCCAAGTTCATAACAATGCATCTTCCCATCTTTATGTCTCTGGAACATTGGTTTTCACAGCTGGAAGCCCTATCAGAATAAATATGTGCTGCATGCACAAAAAAATAGACACTATCTAAATGCACATATATAGGAATTCCTGCTTTATAACACTTTGGCTGAAGACTTATTTGCTTTTTTACTTGCAAGTATCAGACAAGGCAATATTTTCCACTTCAACCAAGAGTGGCAGAAATTTAATTCCCTCATCTCGTCCTATTCTCCACCAATCTTGAGTGAAGTGGAAACCTTGGCTATGAAACCAAGATAAAGGATGGGAGGCAAGCTGAAGCCAGACTGCCAGGCAGTGCCATCTAGGGGTAAGCCATCAGGACAGTGTCTTCTGCATTACTCAAGATAAAGAGACCAGACCTATAGTTGCTGTAGGACAAAATACATCAGGGCTTGTACTCCCTAAAGCTGACCTGGTTTTCCAGCCCTGTAAGATGGCCTAAAAAGGTGCAAAATATCACTTAGGTCCTTACAGCCTCATGTCTGTGACAGCAGCTTCATGAAGTCCTATAAAAACCTCTGTAGCACTTTAGTGGGATTATTAATAATGATGGTGTTGTATGTTCTAAGTTCTTTGCTTTTTTTCTCTTCAATTCTGTCTCTGTAATAAAACTGTGCTTTGATTAATGCATCTGATTGATAGATTAAAAAAGTCTTGAGGGGATTTTGGTAACAATTTGTATTACTGGCCGTACAGGCAGAAAAACAATAAAATAGGAGATCTAATAGGACATTCAGAAACTAAGTCATGGCAAAGATCCCAGACAGTCACCAGAGGTCCTCTGTCTGTCTGTTTATGTACCTGACTGCCTCAAAAATGGTTTCAGTATTTGGGGTAGGATGCTGCTACATTGTGAGGTGAAATGATGGGCTTTCTAATCACTTGATCATGGCAGCAAGCAGGAGCCCACCACCCAGATGAGATTAATGGAGAGGTTGCAGCCCTTTTAGATGCTCCATTGCCTCTTCTGGAAAGGATGCTCTTCGGCCAGACCCAAATCCAAGCAGCTCTGCTCAGACGTGATGTAGAAGAGGATGGTAAAATATTAATTTTTCACAATGTGAAGCGTCTTTGGACAGCTGTGTGAGTGCTATGGTGTGTGCTGGGAGAAGAAAAGTTATTGCAGTAATCAAACTTGGTGCAGCTACCTACTCAGTTTCTTAATTTGCAACATAAATAACATGAAATCTACAAAGATGCTGACATGTTTAATGCAAAAAATAACTTTTCTTAGGGTGTACCCCAGCACAGCTATACAAGCCATAGCCAAAATAATGGTATTTTCACTTGAGGAAGTGTGTCAAGATGCAGAAACGATCAATGCCCAAGGGAGTCTTTGATCCTGACACAATAGAGAGTTTGGAGAAGGGAGATGTAATCTCATCCTTGTAACGACGAATTGAGGTAAGAAGAGATTAAGTGAATAGCTCAAGATTATATAGGAAAGCCTATGATGTCAGAGCCACGAAACAAACTGAAATAAGCAAGCAAAATGAAATACAGTCTCGGCAGTTTGAAGAATTCAGACCAGAACCCACGGGCCATTTTTTTAGGGAAGGTAAATTAAACACTGGAACAGCTGACTGAGGTGCGTCTTGGATTCACTATCACTTTTGAATGCATCACACTCGTATGGGAAGTCTTTCATAGATGCTGTGACTCCACAGGAAGCTACTGACTATCACTTGGTGATTTGCAGAGGCACTTAAGTGTCCGCCCTCTGTTGCTCTGCACTTTGAGAAGGTCTCTGGCTTGTGCTGTGTAGGAGTACATCCCAGTTAATCATGATTGCCATATCTGACCTTAGCCTTTAGGAATCACGACTCTCTCCTGTCACAACATCTCCAGATGCCTCTTCCCAGAATATTAAACATGCTAAAAACCAGTCTGTACTAAGCAGCCTAATGATGGATTAGGTACTTACTGCTGAAAATCTTAGCCAGTTATTGCAGCAGACAGAAGTGACCACAGCTAACCCTCACTTTACTTCTTGGGACTGTTGCTACACTGTTCCGGCACAACTCCAGCCCTCACATGAATGTGAGAGTTGCCTGTGATGCCACATCAGAAGAACAGGCCGACAGCTTTTGCAAATCCCTGCATTGTACAGCTATAAACAACTACAGAAGATGCAGGAGAGCTTTGAATGAAATAGTTGATCTCCTGAAAAAAAAAGAAGTGAGCCATATTAGGGCCAGCCCATGCAGGGCACTCGCTTGCCAGGCGCACACCGTGGTGCCCAGAGTCTGCTGCTCCTGCCATGGGTAGCACACGCCGCCACAGCACAGCTGCTTCCACCACGGCTCACCACCTTTTTTCGCTCCAAATCCTTGCTGGCTGGGAGGAAGTCCTGTCTTTGCTTTAGTGTGTGGAAATCTGTGGCCTGTGATGCACAGAAGCTCAATGAGATTATCACAGCTGTCCCTGCCTGAGTTAAAGTCCATTATTCTAAGCCACTAGGTCCTCTCCCTCCCCCCAGCCTGAACTCCTGCATCACTTACCAGAAGAGCAAAGCCTACCACATGTAAGTAATAATTGTAACTCCGGCTTGTGTGTTTTGGTGACTTTTCACTATATAAAATTCTACTGAGTGATTGATTATAGATGTTAACTGTAATTCTATGATGCTTTTCAAATCACAGTAAATGCTGAGCAGCCTAATATTATCGAGTATACAGTTACAGGTGGTGTGCTTTTTCTAGCTAGCTTCTGACTTCGGAAATGAAAAGTGTAGGGAAAAATCAATGAAAAACATAAAGAGGCCTGTCTGAATTCAAAGGCAGCCAGTTTGTGAAAGCAGTCAACTTTGGCTTCTGAAAGAAGTCAACTTCGGAATACTTTTTTGTTGTTGTTTTTGTGTCAGATGAAGGAAACTTGCCCCAGAGCAATCAAAAGAAGGAGCTAGAATTTGCATCCCCTGATCTGGAGCAAGGGTTCCTTGGCAGGTCCATAAGGGCTGGTGACCCGTGTGAAGAACACATGCAGGGTAATGACACAACAGCTGTGACCCAGCACGACCCCTCCTGATAGCTCTTTGAAAGCTTGTGGTGGATTGCAGCAGCCTGAATCTTTAACTCTGAATCAACACCATCCTCACTTCCAGGTGGTTCCCTACACTTCTGAAA
The DNA here is from genome assembly GCF_964188355.1 of Buteo buteo. Lineage (NCBI taxonomy): Eukaryota > Metazoa > Chordata > Aves > Accipitriformes > Accipitridae > Buteo > Buteo buteo. The sequence goes on from NC_134173.1 coordinate 50,905,942, forward strand.
TACATGTGAAGAGCCTCTCCCTCCTCTGCTAGGGGTAATACAAATTCAACAAGGAATGATAGCAAAAAAATTGCAAAAGAAGAAAAACTTCTGTTTAGGTTAAAGATGATGGTGGCAGCTCTTCTGGCTACATCCCAAGTCACTTGATAGGGTTACTGAAGGAACCTGACTCCTCTAGTGGCAAAAAAGAGATAAAATAAGGAAGAGGAAAAATGTTACCTAAGGAAACGTTTACAAGTGTGCTGCTACAAGGCACCTGTCTCCAGGGATATATGGATATGTGGTCACAGAAATGAGGCAGTGCCAAGCCTGCTCCAGTTCATCATTTGAAAGGAGAAAGTTTGTTAGAACTTAGTCACAATGTACAGAGCAGGCTGTGACTGTAGTCTGCTGGTACCTGCTTCTCTGGGGAGGACTAAGGAGAAAGAATTGTAGGTCTTTAACCTGATTGTGTATCATTATCAACAGGTGTTCATTAATAGGTGTTTGTGGATTTACACAAAGCTTAGATCAGCATCTCTCAAGAACTTATTTCAAAGAGATTTTTGTGATTGAATTTAAATATGGAAATGCTTTGTTAGCTTAGTTTTGAATTTTTAGCATTTTGACTTGTAACATGCAGAAAAACACAAAGTTATTAACATTTAGGTGTGTAGGAGGAGCGTGCATTTCAGGGTGGAGAATCTGTCATTCAATAATTGAAAAATGAAATCAAATCAGTCTTAATGGGCTTGAGAGCTCAGTTGGTAAGAGATTTGGTTTTAATGCAAAATGAAGAGCTCTGAAGCTTTGACGTAGTTGAGCAAGCTTTAAAGCTTAGGTCTCTCACCATAGTGTTAGTCTTCTGAATTTAGGTCTGTCTCTTTCAGGGACTGAGAAAAAGAAGATCGGAGCTGGATAATGAAAGTGTTAAAGGCCTTAGCACAATAGCAAACCCAGGATTAGAGGAAACTTTAACAATATCAGCCAAAAAGTCCTAGCAGCCACGTGGGCATAGTGGAAGGAAGATCTTCATTTTTACATCCTGCATCTCTAGGTATGGCTAACCTGCAGGACTCAGGATGATCTCCTCCCTGCCCCTGTCTCCCCCCCAGCCATGTCCTGGCATCATGTAGAAGCAAGCCTGGACATGTATTTAACCCTCCAACTCTTCCTCCTCAATCCCCATGGGTTGGAAATTCAGACAAAACCTTAGTCAGGAGAGACGTGTGCAGCCCCTCAGGCAGGATGAGCGGAAGATGCACACTAGGGGCAATACTGCCCTTCACATCTGCCTTGCTGACATGGGCAAGGCAAAGTCCTGCCCGGACGGCCACCTCTTGCATCTTTACATATTCCTCTAAGGTAGATCTTCCTTTCTAGCCTGATCACTGAGCACTTCGAATAATTTAAAGCTAAATAATGCTCTCCTGGCATACCAGGGCTAAGGGACAGTCTTGCTGCCCCAGTGATGGTGACAGCTTTGTCGGGCTTACAGGATGTGAAGAGCTCGGGACCATGTGTTCTGCTGCAGTCCCTGTTCCCAAGCTGACCTGGGTATCCCTGTCAGGCACTCCACTGAGCCATCTGCACACTGAATGGGCACAAACCTCCCGTGGAAACACTCTTCGTGTTACAAAGGTGTACTTGGGAATTGCACAAATACATGTACTCTGCTTCCGTATAAAAGAAAGTCCTGTCACCACACAGGAAAACTAGAATTTGTCTCAAGAAAGACAGAAGACTCTGACATTCAGAGTCCATCATTAAAGCAATTAAAAAAATCCACTAAACAGTAGGAGTGGTACCATGACCACTACCTCTGATCACCACCTCCAGGACTGCATACTCACCAGGATTGTCTCCATTGTAGCACAGTCCAGAATGAAAAAATTTCTAGAGCTTCTTCAATAGATAGAGATACAGACATGCCAGCTAGTCCATGTATTCATTGTCACTTCTTGCTCTGACGTGGCATTTATTGAATGATTTTGATCACAGTGGGATTGCACAGAGCTTTTGCCTATCTCAAACCTTGCACTCTAATGTTACAATACTGTGTATATAATGGTTTAGATAGGAGAGTAGAAAATTCTTTCATTCCTGTCTTATAACATGAAGATCTAGAAGACAATTAAATCATAGGAAGGGCACATTTAAAATGTATAGAAAATATACTGAGATATTTAGCTAAAAGTTATATGTAGATATTTAAGTATGTATGCATAAAAATTTATCAGAGATAATGATATTATTTATAAACTTTATAGAATTGTGTTATATATTACAGAATATATAACATATACTACACAACATATATGTACATCTACTTCTCTACAAATTAAACCAAAGCCTGCCATGAGTCAGGCAAAGTGTGACCTATGATTCAGATTTCCTCATACTTATGTACTTAGATGTTTTGAACAGTGAAAAGTGAAGTCCACAGTAGTGTCTGCTCTTGGATGCAGGAAGATTGCTTGGACTTTGTACCTGGCTCGGGATTACTCTACCTTGCATATTCTGCTGGTGTGCAAAAGTACTGCATAAAAATGTCAAATTAAAAAAAAAAGCCATGCCTTGGACGTTGCAAAAATAGATGTAGAAACAAATGCTCAAAGTATTCTTAAGAAGTTATCTATGAGTGTCTCTGGTAATAAAGTTCTGTGAACTATTTTCTGACTTGGTACTGACATGGTTCTTGTGAACAGTGAGGCAGAACAAGGGCTGCTTGTGCAGTGTATATTCCTTTAGTGTTTTGGAAGCAATGTAACACTGCCTTAGCAGAGTTCTGCTTTAAGCTATGTAACAGCTTCTATCTAGAAAGCAAGAACCATTCATTTTTTTTTTATTTAGCTATCAAAAGTATATTGTATTTATGTATTGTACACAGGACACTGGCGTTAGAAATCCCCACTGTAAACATGAGTACACTCTGTCAGGTGGTGTCTAGCAGCCATAGTAAGAGCAAATCTGTGCCCTGTAGATCTTGCATTCAAATAATAGATTTAAAAGCAAGAATATATCATTGCAGTGAACTAGTCTGATACTACACTTAATACATGCTGAAGATCCATATCCTATACCAGTGCACTCATCTCAGCATCAGACCCATCATTTCTGCATGAGCCATTTTAGAAATATATTCAACCCTGAATTAAGCCTTCCAGTGATGTTAGTGGTCATCATAGATAGATAGAAAAAAACAAAGACTTTGTTTCTAGACTTAGTCATATTTTACTTCTGATCACTGAATCTCACTGTGTCCTACTCTCCTGAACAGAAGACTTGTTTACTGTCAAAGTTCTGTTCCCAATATAAATATCTGCAGACAGAAAGCAAGTCACTTAATTTTGCTTGGATAAACATTGTAAGTCTCTCTCTCACTCAGGCATGTGTGCCACATGGGAATAGTTTTGCAACACTTCCAATTTTCACCATGATCTCTACAATGTAAGGACACCACAAGTGAACACCATGTCAGTATTGGTCCTGTTACTGGCATGCATAAACGTGAAACCACCCCCCATAGCCTTCTGAGAGATTATCCTGCTGGTAAAGTGAAGTGTTTCTTAGTTAGAGCCTTGCATGGGGAGCTCATGTTCAAGTGGTGTCCACCAGCACCATAATCAGACAGAGTGGAAACCAGACAGGCAGGAATGGAAACAGAGCTAATGGGGAGTTGAAATTATTGCTCATAAAGTATCACCAAAACTAGATTACGTCTTCTGAGTCCAGGCTTTCTGCTATACCCACCAGCTACCACTTCTCAAATGAACGCCTGCACCACCAAGCTGCTACATGGTTTGGCATGACAGACTGCCCTTTTCACTCCCACTCCCTGTGGAACAATGTTGGGTTTTTTTCCCCTAAAAGACAGATCCTAAATTTATTCAAATAAGGTGTGCTCTAAATAGGCTATGAGGCACTCTACACCACTTGGACTTCCTATTGCTCTGTCCTATGATCTAACCTTTCCTATACAAATTTTGGAGGTGGTTTTTTAACACCTTGATTTTGTGTGATAGGGAAAGAGGAGAAAATGGGTTTTGGGTTGGGTTTTTTATGTTGTCAGGGTATGAACAAGTAAAATGTCTCTCCCATCTCTGTTCTCTGAACAGAGCTACGGGGACAGTCTTTTGTGTTTTTCTGTGATTTGGAGAACACAAAAATAGCCATTCCTTTAGCTTTATTCCTTTTCCTTTCTTAATCATATTCATTTCTGCTCTGCAGGCCTTAGAGATGTACAATGGATGCTGACACTGACTTTGTAACATACAAATTAACATTTGTTTGACATCCTGTTAATCTGCAATGATAATCAGCTGGACCCTTTTGATCTAGTAAGGGTCGAAGGGAGGTTAGCACAGGATGGACAACCCTTTTAATTGATTAAAATGATAAGCGGAGAAAGAGCAAGCTGCTTCCAAAATCCTACAGGTCAGTGGCCAGAGGAGTGTACACAGTATATTTTCTAAATACCCCCGTGACTAAGCAGCTTTGACTAAGATCCCCCATGTACATTACTTCTCACTTTGGGAATACAAGAGGGTGCAGGTCTTGAATTTGCAAATCAAGAGGCATAATGATGTCTATAGCCGTTTTGTGTTGTCCTATAGGGAAAGCATCAGACAAAGCATATGTAACAGATTAAAAGATCAGACAGCTGCCGTAGGTTTGCATGTCAGAAAATCAGCTTTGGTTGTTCAGGTATCAGAGAAAAAAAAGATGTTTTATTTCCATCTCTGTGTTTAAAATACACACACATTAGGGCAATCTTGTAAAATTATGTGCCAGGGAAAGTACATTTTCAGTAGCATCAGTGAGAATTACCCCTCTAGATTTACAATTATCCCTTTCAAAACTGAACGGTAAATTTTAGATACACAAAGGAAAAAGAATTCCAGCCTGGTTTTAAAGCTTTTGTATTTGCTTCCTGCTGAGCAGAAACATACAAAAAACCCAGAATGAATGCAAACCTATTGGGGTGCAGACACTCCTGAGCAAATGGCTAGTGCTTTATCTTTAACATAAAGCCATAGGAGAGAAAATTTAATTAGGGAGCACCCTGGTGGTCAATTAGTGAAAGGAAAAAGTTAAATCTGATGTGTGCACAACCATGACAGCAGCCATCAAAGTTATTGCTCATACAGTAAAAAGAAACGTTTTAGCACTGTTATTGTCCTCTGTGTCTCACTTGTTGTTGCCATATAGTGTGTACCTTCAGGAGGTGTTGACAGTATGCAAGTAAGTGCACATTTATATACCACCATGAAGAGGGAAGAAAAAACCCTAGACCGACAGATTGACAAATTTTGTATTGTTGCATGTGTGGTTGCTCCAGAAATAAAGGATCCATTGCAGACTGAGTCACTGTGTTTTTCTACTTGCTCAGCTATCTGCTGTCCTTCAGGTTTAGTTCATACTGGGTGGGTTTTTTCCCTGTGGAATTTAGAAACAAGGTCAGTAAGGAGGACTCCTTGTGTGAAGTGTTACACAAATACACATGCCAAAGAGAGTCTGCAACTCAAAAATTACACAATGGGTAATTTTTACACAAAGGCTACACACAGTGAAGCATATGGGAATAATGAGAGTATTTGACAGAGTAACAGGCAAAAATGTTTGCTGTTGTCAAGGATTTCGTTTTCTTTGAAATAATCAACTCAAAGAAGAACTTAAAGGAGAGACATGAAGGAGGAAAATTAAGTGGATCTGATATATTTATGGGTACCATGAGAGGGAGACCTAATAAGACCACACCCTGCCATTCTTGAAAGTCAACTGTTGATGTATGACATGATCAGGAAATAGGAGCTGCAGAAGAACGCATCTTCAAATCATCAGGCTAGGATGGTGACCATGGGGAGTGGCTGTGAGCAGTCTGGGATTGCCTCTGCCAGTGTAGCTAGACAAAAAAGATATTGAATTTATGAGTCACGGATGTCAAAAGGCTGAAGGGTTACAGCCGTGCGGGTGAGCCACTAAAGAGACTGAGAGCTCTAGAGAAAGAACGTTGGATACAGTCTGAACAAGAGAATTAAGTTACAGCCAAGGCAGCTTCTCACTGGTAGATGTGAGAAACAACTAAGGTCAGTCATGGTGTCTGTAGGAATCTCACAAGAAAATAATAAAAAGATGGGGAAAGGCAACTCAAAGGTCTCTCAGCTATGTTGGCTTTGACAAGACATCTAGATATCTGGAAGGACATGCCAGAGACATAGGTGGAGTTTTTAACTGATATACATTAAAACACTGGATCTATAAACTATTTCGATGGAAAGAGAAGCTAAATTTGTGTCAGATCATAAAAATAGGAAGAGGGAAAAAAGGAAAGACCCAAGCATGGAGCCCTGTGGGGATTTTTCTCTCTAAAGCCACAGTGAAGGAACCCCAACCAGACAGCAAATTTCTAAACATGCCTGCAGGCATGTTCCCCTAGGAACTTTATTCCAGACTGTGCAGGCCTTTAAGCAGCAGTATTCACACTGTGCAGCACACCTAAATCCTGTGCACAGCAGCATTTTTATGAATCTCTGAGTCAGTCCTTATTCCATTTCATGCACCTTTGACTTGCTTTCAGTGTAATAAGTTCTCCAATCACCTGGGCTGGTATTCTCATTAATCTCTGCCTCTGCTGATCTTCTTGGCCATCACTTTTCCATGTTATGCATAATCCACATCATAATCAGTCTGTGTGCACTGCTATGTCAGTGAAATATGTGTTGTCTGCTGATACTGTGAATGGACATCTTTACACTGTATAAATGAATATGGGCTTGCTTTCATCAGTCTGCACTGAACACTAACCCATTCATATTGCAACTTGCATTTCAGACTACATATATGGCACAGAATGGGTTTTAGTTTCTCTCACCTGTTTTTGGAGTGATGTTGAACTATAGGCTTTTTCTCACAAACTCTTTCTTCTCCAAAGGAGGAGTCAGGTTGTTGATAATGGTCTTAAGCAAACCATGTACTTCCTCCACTAATCAGATCAGTTGCCATTTATCGCAGCATTGTTCATCCTTCAGACTATTTAGCAATTATTTTATCCAATAGTTTTTTAATATATTTTCATGTATTCATGGGATGCTATATCAAATGGGCAACTAAAATCTACCTACTTCACCTCCTATCTTTGCATAACCTACTAATTTTGTAACAGTCTTAGAGCACCAGCTGTTCAATATCCGATTATGCTTTGTTGTTTATAATTCCATCATACTTACACATTCAGATTTTTTCTCTTAATATTTATTCCACTGATGACATCTAGACTTCATTTTATCAATATCTGCTTTAACCAAGCCTTTAATACTTGGTAATTTATCAAACTGCTGTCTTTAAATATCAGCATCCAGGTTGCCATCAATTTTATCTTCTTATTTACCCAGTAAGCCTCTACGATGCTTAAAATGTCTCCATGTATTATTTGTAAAATCCTTTCTGATTTCTCCCAACTTTTTGGCTTGATTTACCTCACTATATCTTTAATTTTTTCTTTTCCTATAAATCTTCTCTCATTGTATATGCAGTTACACAAGTGTCCCTTACCTAGTTTCATTGGTACACTTCATAGTCAAGTTTCTTAACATTGGACATTGCCCAACTCTCTAATGATCTTCATTAGGTCCTGTACTCTTATTTGTGGTAACTTAGTGCCTGAGTCATCTTGGTGTTTGAATATAAAATGCCAAGAAGCTCTTGGCACTTCTTAGACTGTGTGCTGTTGAGACTAGGTAAGCACCATGAGTCTGCTTTGCTCAATTATTTGTGTTCAGTCCCAAGCTGACAACATGATTATTAATTACATTTTGCAGGATTTCAGTTCTTATCCTGCTAATTGGACTTGGATGCTCATGGCTGACCTTTTTCTCAGTCTTTTACCCCCGTTGGCATATCTGTTAAAGGACCACATCTGACCACTTATGTAATTCAGTCTGTCTTGTTACTGCAGCTGCTTAATTAGGGGTCATGTCTTCACAATAAACTACATAGGCCCTGTATGCTAGGGAGCATTTTGATTATCTAGACCTTAAGGATGGTGACAATAGAGTTGAGTCTTTATGGGTAAGAATCAGGGCGAAGACCAACAAGGCAGATTTCATGGTGAGAGTCTGTTATAGACCACCCAACCAGGATGAAGAGGCAGATGAAATATTTTATAAGCAGCTGGGAGAAGTCTGACAGTCACTAGCCCTTGTTCTCATGGGGGACTTCAACTCATCAGATGTCTGCTGGAAATAAAATACAGCAGAGAGGAAACAGTCCAGGAGGTTCCTGGAGTGTGTGGAAGGTAACTTCCTGACACAGCTGGTGAGTGAGCCAACTAGGGAAGGCACCCTGCTTGACCTGTTGTTTGTGAACAGAGAAGGACTTGTGGGTGATGTGACAGTTGGAGGCTGTCATGGTTTAAGCCCAGCCGGCAATGAAGCACCACGAAGCCGCTCACTCACTCCTCCCCGCCCTGGCCCCAGTGGGATGAAAAGGATAAAATATAAAGAAACACTCATGGGTTGAGACAAGGAGAGGGAGGGATCACTCACCAATTATGGTCATGGTTAAAAGACAGACTCAACTTCGGGAAAAAACAAAATCAATTTAATTTACTACTAATTAAATCAAAACAAGGATAATGAGAAGTAAACCCAAATCTTAAATCACCTTCCCCCCACCCCTCCTTCCTTCCCAGATCAACTTCACTCCCGGTTTTCTCTCCCTCCTCCCCTCCAGAGGCGCAGGGGCACAGGGAATGGGTGTTGGGGTCAGTTCATCACACCTTGTTTCTGCCGCTCCTTCCTCCTCAGGGGGAGGACTCCTCACTCATCTCCTGCTCCAGCATGGGGTCCCTCCCATGGGAGACAGTCCTTCACGAACTTCTCTGGCATGGGTCATTTCTGTGGGCCACAGACCTTCAGGCACAGGCTGCTCCAGCGCGGGCTTTCCCATGGAGTCACAGCCATCTTCAGGGGCATCCCCCTGCTCCGGCGTGGGCTCCTCTCTTCCTGGGGCTGCAGGTGGGCCTCTGCTCCCCCGCTCCCCTCCACGGGCTGGGGGACACAGCCTGCCGTCTCACCAGGGCTGCAGGGGCATCCCCTCCTCCCCCGCTCCTCCTCCCCTCCTTCCTCACTGACCTCGGTGTCTGCAGAGGGGTTCCTCTCACACTCCGATCCCCTACTCACTGCCGGTTCCCCTTCTGAAATCTGTTCTCCCAGAGGCGCTACCACCGTCGCTGATGGGCTCGGCCTTGGCCAGAGGTGGGTCCAACTTGGAGCCGGGGGAGCTTCCAGCAGCTTCTCACAGGAGCCAGCCCTGCGGCCCCTTCCCTGCTACCAAAACCGCACCATGCAAACCCAAAACAGAGACTGTCTTGGTCATGGCAATCACAAAATTATAGTTTTTGATTCTTGGAGAAGTAAGGAGGTAGGTCAGCAGACCTGCTGCCTTGGACTTCCGGAAGGCAGACTTTGACCTGTTTTAGGAGGCTGGTTGACAGAGTCCCTTGGGAGGCAGTTCTGAAGGGCAAAGGATTCCAGGAAGGCTGGACACTCTTCAGGAAGGAAATCTTCAAGGCACAGGAGCAGGCTGTCCCCAAGTGCCAAAAGACGAGCCAGCAGGGAAGATCCACCTAGCTGAACAGAGAGCTTTGGCTGGAACTCAGGAAAAAAAGGAGAATTTATGACCTTTGGAAGAAGGGGCAGGCAACTCAGGAGGACTACAAGGATGTTGCAAGGTTATGCAGGGAGAAAATTAGAAGGCCCTAAGCCCAACTAGAACTTAATCTGGGTAGTGCCATACAAGACAAAAAAAATGTTTCTATAAATACATGAGCAACAAAAGGAAGGCTAAGGAGAATCTCCATCATTTATCGGGTGCAGGGGGAAACAGAGTGACAAAGGATGAGGAAAAGGCTGAGATACTTGAATGACTTTGCCTCAGTCTTTAAGAGTAAGACTAGTTGTCTGGATACCCAGCCCCCTGAGCTGGAAGACAGGGACAGGGAGCAGAATGAAGCCCTCATGATCCAAGGGGAAATGGTCAGCAACCTGCTACACCACTTACACACACACAAGTCTATGGGGCTGGATGGGATCCACCAAGTACTGAGGGAGTTGACAGAAGTGCTCACCAAGCCACTTTCAATCATTTATCAGCAGTCGTGGCTAACCAGGGAGGTCCCAGCTGACTGGAAGTTAGAAAATGTGTCACCCATCTACAAGCAGGACCAGAAAGAGGATCCGGGGAACTACAGACCTGTCAGTCTGACCTTGGTGCTGGGGAAGGTTATGGAGCAGATCATCTTGAGTGCCATCACACAGCATGTACAGGACAACGAGGTGATCAGACCCAGTCAGCATGGGTTTATGAAAGGCGGGTCCTGCTTGACTAACCTGATGACCTTCTATGACAAGGTGACTTGCTTAGTCGATGAGGAAAAGACTGTGGATGTTGTCTACCTAGATTTTAGTAAAGCCTTTGACACCATTTCCCACAGCATTCTCCTGGGGAAACTGGTGTCTCATGGCTTGCACAGGCATACTCTTTGCTGGGTAAAAAACTGTCTGGATGGCCAGGCCCAAAGAGTGGTGGTGAATGGAGTTACATCCAGTTGGTGGCTGGTCACAGGGGGTGTCTCCCAGGGCTCAGTATTGGGGCCAGTTCTGTTTAATATCTTTATCAATGATCTGGATGAGGGGATGGAGTGCACCCTCAGCAAGTTTGCAGACAACACCAAGTTGGGTGGGAGTGTGGATCTGCTTGAGGGTAGGAAGGCTCTACAGAGGGATCTGGACAGGCTGGATTGATGGGCTGAGGCCAACTCTATGGATTCAACAAGGCCAAGCGCTGAGTCCTGCACTTGGGTCACAGCAACCCCACGCAGCGCTACAGGCTTGGGGGAGAGTGGCTGGAAAGCTGCCAGGCAGAAAAAGACCTGGGGGTGCTGGTGGACAGCCTGCTAAATATGAGCCAGCAGTGTGCCCAGGTGGCCAAGAAGGCCAACAGCATCCTGGCTTGTATCAGAAATGAAGTGGCCAGCAGGAGCAGGGAGGTGGTTGTTCCCCTGTACTGGGCACTGGTGAGGCCGCACCTCGAGTCCTGTGTTCAGTTTTGGGCCCCTCACTGCAGGAAAGACGTGGAGGTGCTGGAGCGTGTCCAGAGAAGGGCAACAAAGCTGGTGAAGGGTCTAGAGCACAAGTCTTATGGGGAGAGGCTGAGGGAACTGGGGTTGTTTAATCTGCAGAAAAGGAGGCTGAGGGGAGACCTTATCGCTCTCTACAGCTACCTGAAAGGGGGTGGGTACTGGTCTCTTCTCCCAAGTAACAAGTAATGGGATGAGAGGAAATGGCCTCAATTTGTGCCAGGGGAGGTTTAAATTGGATATTAGGAAAAATTTCTTCACCAAAAGGGCTGTCAAGCATTGGAACAGGCTGCCCGAGGAAATGGTGGAGTCATCATCCCTGAAGGTATTTAAAAGATGTGTATATGTGGTGCTTAGGGACATGGTTTAGGGGTGGACTTGGCACTGGTTAATGGTTGGACTCAATGATCTTAAAGGTCTTTTCCAATCTAAACTTTTCTATGATTCTATAATTTTTACTGGATTAAACATTATTCATCTCTCTGACTAACCTTTGGCTTTCGCTGGTGCTTAGGAAGAAGAAAATTTCACTGGTCTTCAGACCAAGGAGCTTCTCAAACATGTGGGAGGCAGTTTAGGCACCAGGGACTAAGATGAGTCTGGGATGACTTCAGAGATGCCTAGAGACATTCAGGACTCTTGTGAGACTGGCTCTGCTGTGAATGAGAAGGCTTTCTTGTTCCCTAGCCTGGCAGAGTTGCTTAAATTCTGCCAAATTTAGGCAAAGTGTAGGTGTAGGTCCTTGCTCAAAGGAGCTAATATAGCAAACTCTTATCTCCTGACTCACTCTGTGGACCTGACACAGTTAAGGAATTTATAGTGACACTCCCCTAAAATGAGGATGCTGGTGACCTGGAAAGGTTGACGTTCTTGCGTTCTTAGTCAACACCTCACTCAGAAAGCACTTGCATTCTTTAATTTCTAGCTAAGCTTTTTATGCAAATGTGACTAAGAGCAGGGCAAGGAACCCTTTCGTTTGTCTCCAGAACAATGTTTAGAAGAACTAACATTGCTTTCATTCAAAATATTCTGATGACAAGACTAATCATTATAGTAGCAATACATTATAGTATGTTATACCCACAAATCCAGATAATCTATTAAATAAGGAAAAGCAACATAAACATTTAGAGTTAAGCAGTAATTTCTAAGAGTAATTTATAATTGGAAAGGATATGAAGTTTATTGAGCTGGATTGTTATTTTTGCCAGTGTCTGGGGATGAGCAATTTCTGCAGGGTTTACTGCTACATGCAATCCCTCTTATTCTGAGAAATGCTGGAAGAACTGTTCCACAAAGGAAAGGTCCAAGGATTAAATCTTTTTCATCCCACAAACTGATCTGCACAGGAGATGTTTTGAGCATTGTCTGGGATAAGGAAGGCTTCGTGGCCATCCATTCCTACTGCAGGGGAGCATGGTCAGGTTTCCTGGCAATCACATCAGGATTGCCTCCAATGATCCCCTTATTCCCACTGTCAGGAAGATGCTGTCTCTCCCTTCATATCAGCACAAAAGCTCAGGACTCCCTTGTAGCTTCAGGCATGTGGCAGCAGTGTGGCTAAGGGACAACCACCTTAGCAGCCCTTGCTCTGCCTTCCTGCTCATGTATCTCACACTTACCAAGACAAAGAATGGATCTTCATTTTATGCTAGGGTTGTATTTTGGGGGCAAAATGTCTTTTACTTAATCACCATTACCTACCCCACACTATATTCTTGATGAAGAGCTCTGAATATGAGACTGCCTTCTGCTTTTATCTGTATTAACAAGTTCATTACCTCCTTTTACATGCTATGATCCACTGACATTTTGTTTGCTGTGTAATTCTTGACCAGTATGTCAGGACATCCCATTGTCTGAAGATGTGTCATAGATTATTTAGATGTTGCAAAGCAGATGGATTGCTTTCTGAAAAATAGGACACTAGAGCTTTAATTTTTTAATGTATTTTTTCCATTTTAAATCCAAATTAGGCCTCACTTCCCACTGACTCAAACATGTTATAGATGCCTTTAAAATGTGTTTTTTCATTGATACTATCCCACACCACTAATTTCCACTTCCCCAATGTCTTTTTTGTATCTTTACTGAATGAAAGGAAGAAAAATGTCTCTCCTGTTCCTCCACATCAGACTTGCTGACATTTTTGCTAAAGGACTTTTTCTCTATATTATGCACGCGGTTGTATCAGGACACATGTGCGCATGCTGGCATCTGACATTTTTGGACAGTTTTACTCACTATATGTAGCCATAAAAAATGGAAACATTTTACCTAGCAGAGCCCTTCAGTGTGTCTCCAAACAGGCCAGTCAGCTAAGTGCTCCCAGCCCAGTGGGTGCCCCTGTGGGTTCAGGAGTAACAGTGGGACATCAGTCCCTCCTTAGGCGAGAAGGCGAGAAGGAACGGTATCAAGCAGGGGTGACAATAGCTTTAATGTTACTCTTACCAAGTTGAAAGGAGAATGGGGATTATTAGGTATTTACTAACAGCCTGTACCTGCAGCTGGACACCAAACAGACCTGGCCATCTACACAAAATAATAATTCTCCATTCAGGCATTTCTTGCGACAAGGTGAAGAGGAAATTGCCCAGGTCACTTCTCTTGTGTCAGTCAGGCAAGCTCCTTGGCTCTCTCATGCTGTAACTTTTGGGATGCTTATGGAAAACCCTTGGCAGGTGGGAAATGCAGCATGGGGACACATCAAAAGCCCATCTGAAAGTCAAGTAATTACAAGATGGAGGTTGGCTTCACAGTCCTGAGACAAATATGCTCAGACTTTTCATAATAACCAAAATACCTGGCTTCCACTGTTAATACCCAGAAAGCTGGAGATACTGGTGATCATCCAGTCCAGAAAAGCATGTCTCTTCCCTCATTTTCCAAAAGACATCAAATGGTAATGTTTTCCATTCAGTGCCATTTTTGCCATTCATCTGTCTTCAGGTAAATATTTGCTTCCAACAGTTTACGCCCTCCCTCCCAGTTTGGGTTTATAGTGCATCTGAATTGGTTTCGCATATGGTATTGCAGAGGGGTTTGATAGCCACAGATGGTGCATCTACAAACACTGAAATCTACTTCACTATCCAAACCTTTAATACTTGTTGGTGTCCCAAAGAGGGTTAGTAAATGCCTGATGTAGCTGTTCACTCATAATAAACACTAAAGGTTAGTGAGTTGAATGAGCTGTTGGGAATTAAAAAATCAAAGACATCTTATCCCCTGATTCTGTAGCTCCAGCAATAATATCAGGAGGAGAATCACCTCACAGCAGGTAAATTGAAGGAGAAGTTTTAGCTGGCCTTTCTGAGCTTCACATTAATTTCCTTCTCTTGATTTCCGTCAGACCTCTGTAACTAAATGACATTATTTCTACGTTAGCATATTATGTTTTGCTGTCATTAAAAGAATACAGGGGAAGAATTTGTATATGAATTGCCTAAAAATACCAAAGTCCATCCAAAAGGAAAAGAAAAAGAATTATTAGGCAGACAAAACTGACTCATTTATTAGTGCACTTCTGTAGAAATTTAAAATTACTTGTCCTATTAGAAAAATCCAGACAATTTTTATTTTCTATGTTACATGAGTACCAGCACCCAGCAGGACTCACTCTGTCTGAATCCTTCAGAAAGCTGTTGGTGGGCTGAGGTGGGGAGGAGGGAAGAGCAGAGACAGAGCCAGTCCCTGCTTTAATACGATGTCAGCCCAAGCAGGTATCTCAGCTGATGGCTGTGGCCCAGATCTATGTGGTGATACTGTCTGGCCTTTCCTTCAAAGGCAGTTCTATGTCTGCCTGTAAGTAAAGGTAAGGACAGAGAGAAACTCTATCCTATGTACTTGTGCAGACATTTTGAAATACAAAGTGCCATTAGTCCCATTAGCTCATCAGCAGTCCAGTCCCCCAGCTCTAAAAATTGCTAGGATGACTCCATAATTAAGGGTAGATGGCAAAGGAAAGAAAAAAAAAGACATTATCCGCATTTTGCAAATGATAAATTGAACTCCTGTGAACACATGTGACTTGCCCAAAGTGACACAGAAAAATCTGTGCCAGAGCTATGCTGTATTTCAGGTGAAGCATGCAAAGCCCAGACTGGGTTCCCACACTGATTTATCCACAGTCTAAAGGCACTGAGGATCCAGTAAGCTGTATGGCAGGAAGCTTCTAAGAACAAACACATGGAAGGATGGAATCAGGTGGATAGTAAATGGAAAGTTGCTCCCACAGACAGGGTTATCTGGAAAAGTCCAGAGTTAGGAAAGGAGACCAAGACAGAAAGTAAAGCTGACCTTAAGAAAAGTGGAACAAAGGAGGCTTAGAAGTCAAGAGCAGACCCTGGGACAGGAGGAAAGGGAAGCAGGGTATAAGGATTTCATAGATATGCCATGGTTAGAGGAATGGGTAGGGAAATACAGTAAGTTTTGCAGCTGTAACTTTGCTGAAAAGAAAAGGAGAAAAAAGAAAGTAAAAGAAAGGTGAGCCTATTTCCCAAGGATAAATGAAAAGGGTACAATGATGCCTTGACAGTGAAAGAGGGAGCCAGTTTTGTCAAGGGCCTGGGTGAGAGAGAAGGCAATGACCCCTAGAGCTGAGGCCACAGCAGGATGGGCAGCAGGGAAAGGTCTGTAACTAAGTCTGTCATTATACCCCGTGCTGTCCTGCTTGGGGTGAGCCTGCTCAATGGGTGCTGCAACAACCATGACATCCCTTCTTCTTGTGGACATCTGCTTCCTTTGAGCCTGCTGGGCTGGGAGCTGCAGCGGACAGTCATGGCCAGAGTGTGGGAGAGGCGAGCAACAAGCTTTGTGCAGGCAGGAATAGCAGAAAAAACAGGCAGCAGCTCATCTCTTACAGGCATGGTCTTCCTTCCCAGCCATTGGTAACAATCAGTTTTAAGCCTCAAACTTGACAGCTTTTCTACAATTTACTTAAGAGTGAGTGTATTTGCGTAGGACTCACACATCCATGTGTAGACCTCGCTTCCTAGACTTTAAATGGCTGTGCAAGGATCATGACTTTGAGCATGAGTTACTGGGCAACCAAAAATAGCATGTTTTTGCAACCAGGGGAATGAGAAGAGAGACCGAGTTTTTCTCTCACTGTACAAACTTTCAGATTTAAACAGTACAGCTTGAAACCATAACTGTTCTAATGAGGAAAATGTGCAGTCAACTGAACATTAACTGTTTTGGACACTATTGCTGCACAAATAAATAATCAACCAACTTTATCTCTGAATAGAAAATTCTGCAGTGTGAAGACTGACTGAATAACTGACATGATTGCTGAGGAAGAGATGGAAATAACAGTTTACAGTTCATGGGATCTCAATGGACAATCAACATGGTAAATTAGGATGTGGCTGAAATTATAGATATAGTAATTAAAATTAGCCATGAATAATAGAACACAGTTCCTCTAGAATAGAATAGAAAGTGCCGCTAGCAGAAACAGAATAATACTTTGCAAATGTACAGAAACTTTAATTTTTAAGAGAAGTTCAAATTGGCAAGAGATGTGTTCAGTATCACCACTGACACCTTTCACAGGCTTAGAATAGGCAGCTGTAAATTATTGTTGGAGAGGAATTTAATTTAATCGCTTGTCCTCCTTATGAAAAGCACTTTCTGAAGCACATTTAAAGTCAATGCTAAGGTGTCTCTAAATTATCATTCAGACGGAGTCTATTCATTTCAGCTGCCCACAGTTTGACTGTACTCTCCTCTTTAGTCTATTGCTCTCTTTTAAATTGCAGAAACTGTGTTATGAACAGAATAGCCATAAGCCCTGCTGTTCCAGCACAGCAGCTATTCACAACCAATGCTGGAGCTGCTTTTTACGTAACAGGAGAAAATTACAAAATCCAAAAAAGTGGGGGGGTTTATTTGTTCTGTTTCCCTGCAAAACTCCTGTTGGAAATCACTGCTGACAATGTGATGGAGAACATAAGATGTTAGTTTGTTCTAGCAGAATGATTCCCACATTCTTAAAATCTTAAAGTATAATGTTATTATGCTGAATGAATAAATGACTGCAAAGCTGGCCAAGAAGCCCGTAAGTCATTAGATTTCTACTGACTATATAGGTTCAGATTCAGCAGGCTCTATAAACATGTCTGATTTCAAGGTATGTGGATAGTATGAGTGAAGTCCTTTTTATGCCAGATCCGATCTTAAGTAGTTCCTCCATAATATCAATGCTGAACATTCAGACTTTCCAAAGGTAAAATTTTTCTACTAGAATCCCATGCATAGACTTTGAAATCTTCCCCTGTCTCTTGTATAAATTCCAGTGACACGATGGAGGATACCTATGGCATCTCTAATGTTTTTTAGCTGATGGGAATCTCAACAGAAAATTTTGTCTTAGGTGGGCATATGTGCACATTTGTAATGCAGTGGGACTTTAGGAGAACAAAATCATACAAAACACCAGTATAAGTAAGTTATTTATTATCAAGATAATACCAACAAGATAGGAGCATTCAGTTGTTGTACATTGGAAAGCAGAAAAAAAATGGCCATTACTTTGCAGACGACCTTTTAACATTCTCCAGTATGTCCCTTTCCAGTTGCCACACTGCCATCCCTGTGACTTTGGGACAGACATCAGATCCTCTCTGAGGGTACCTGTGTAGGCACATGAGTGCATGAGAATGCTGTGACATGTGCTAAGCCTGCTTATCAACTCCAAGACACCCCCCCCCCCTTAATGATAAAAACTGCTTCATCATAAAAAGGAGGGTTGATCACACAGCTATACCTACTGTATGTACATCCTCATCACTCCCCCTCCCACACCAAATCCTCATCGCTTCTCCTCACAAACCAAATCAGAGGGCAGCCAGGGTGTTGGGACTCTCCAAGTTTCCTTTGTTCCAAGGGTAGGTGATGCAAAGACTTAACTGAGGGTTATAAAACCCAGGTGGGGATGGGCTCCACTAAACCCCAGGGGAGATTCAGTGATGAAGGACATGAGAGCAAATTTGAGTTTTGATATAAAAGCATGATTATCCCTGTGATATGTCTTTTTATTTTTCTTTCTCTTGTACTACATGTATTCTGGCAAATCTTTGGTTTCTCCAGCAATTTGCTAAAGGTCTGTTATGTTACAAACAATCTTGTTTTGATTTGTTGTTTTTTTATTTTATTTTTTATTGACCTGTTTCTAATGATTCACAATTAATTATAACAGCTCTAAATTTTCAATTTAAAGTAGTTTAAATGATTGCCTAGGCTTTTCCCATAGGCAGAGGCATGCTGGTAGTACAGTACTGGGGAATCAGATTTAATAAGCATTTTAAAACAAATATAACTGCAATTATGCCCAGAGAATCCCTGCCAACTTTGTAATGGTTTACTTTTATTGTAAAAGCTTTTTTTAAATACCTTTGTTTCTCCTGGGATGGAAATTATTGTTTTAGAGTGTTTCATGCCAAATTTTTAGTTAGTATGTTACCTAGTAATCTATTTCTCATTGCATAAAAATCACAAGTTATATTACAATAAAACAGAGAACGAATACAAGAGAACATGCTGGAATTAGAGGTATTTGTGTTTGCTATAATATATCCAGTAGTTATTATTTTTATGTTACTCCCAATATTTTAAAGTGCTATGCAAACATTAAGTGAATCATAAAACCTAAGAACTCATTATTGCTTGTCATGGTTTAACCCCAGCCAGCAACTAAGCACCACACATCCGCTCGCTCACTCCCACCCCCACCCAGTGGGATGGGGGAGAGAATCGGGAAAAAAAGTAAAACTCCTGGGTTGAGATAAGAACAGTTTAATAGGACAGAAAGGAAGAAAATAATAATGATAATAATAGCAATAATAAAAGAATTGGAATACACAAAACAAGTGATGCACAATGCAATGGCTCACCATCCACCGACTGACGCTCAGTTAGTTCCTGAGCAGTGATCCCCCACAGGCCAACTGTATAGTTTATATACTAGACATGATGTCACATGGTATGGAATATTCCTTTGGCCAGTTTGGGTCAGCTGTCCTGACTGTGTTCCCTCCCAACTTTTTGTGCCCCTCCAGCCTTCTCGCTGGCTGGCTGGGCATGAGAAGCTGAAAAATCCTTGACTGTTAGTCCAAACTTATCAACATTCTTCTGGTGCTGAACCCAAAACATAACGCTATACCAGCTACTAGGAAGAAAGTTAACTCTATCCCAGCCAAAACCAGGACATCGCTCTATCCTTATTTTATAGACAGGGAAAAGAAGGTACAGAAGTGCCCTGCCTATTGCAACAGGGAAGCAAAATTAGAACTCCTTTTCCCATCTCTCAGCTGACTCCTGAAAGTTCTTTGTGAATAACTACCCACCTCATAGGTTGAATTTTGAATTTATTTCTGTAATAAGATTTGGACTTTTTCTTCCTTCACAATGCACAGAAAAAGAAAAGATGTTTACATTTTATTCATCATGTTGATAAATGTTGTACATCCAAATTTTGAACCATTCTTCCACTGCAGCTTGAAAACCAAATGAATGCTAAGCAGTGCCAGTCACCATGTGATAGCTATACCTCCATTTTTCATGAGATGACATTATGCATATTAGACTGGCTTCAAAAGCTTCAGTTAGTACATTTGAAGTCCAACCTCCAACATGAACAACTGGCTGGAGTATTTATTTGCTTATACAGAAGCTGCTGAAAACAAAGCAATAGACACAGTAAGAAATAAATTAGATATGTAAATTTTTTTCTGCCTTATTAACAAGGTACAAGGAGAATTAAGCATGAAAAAAACATGTAAAACATTGATGGATAAAATGGGAACACATTCATGATCACATCTCACTCATAGGATATTACCTTAGAGTAAAAATACTACTCAGGTGTTCTGAATGAGGCACAAGGCAAATAATTTTGAATTTGGTTGAATTTATTTTCATTTGGTTATCTTTGTCACAGATAAACCATGATCCGCTGACACTTGATTCTGAATCTCACTCCTTTTGTTAAATTCAGCTTTAGCAGTATGTTGGGCTGAGGCTCCAGTCATACCTTTGGTGGTGGTACCTCTCGTATTTGGTATGAGTCTAGCGTGACACCAGTGATTATTAACATCCATATTTGCATTTTAGATATTTATGTATTTATGTACATCTCACTTTTGCAGACTGTGCTAACTGTAGCTCCCCAATCTCAGAAGGGGTATCACAGGAATAAGAAGGTACAAAGAAGGGCAACAAAAATGTTCTCCCAAAAAATCTGTTCCACAGCTTTATCTGTGGCACCAGTGATTATTACTGCCACTATTCACATCTTAAATACCTACATACTTCTATCACAGTTAAGCAAGTGGAGAGTCAGGTCAAGTTTTAGTATCTCCTTATCTTTGTATTTAATTTGCCCTAGCTAAGTTTTCCAGCCCCTACATTCAGCAAGCAGCTATCATCTGGAGCACACCAGAGGACACTGAAGCAACAAAGACAGTGAATGTCAATTAAGGAAACTAAAGAAGGTATGAATGATTGTCCTGGTTTCAGCTGGGATAGAGTTAATTTTCTTTCTACTAGCTGGTATAGTGTTATGTTTTGGATTTAGGATGAGAAGAATGTTGATAACACACTGATGTTTTCAGTCATTGCTAAGTAATGTTTAGTCTAAAGTCAAGGATTTTTCAGCTCACACCCAGCCAGCCAGAAGGCTGGAGGGGCATGAGAAGTTGGGAGGGAACACAGTCAGGGCAGAGGACCTAAACTGGCCAGAGGAATACTCCATACCATGTGATGTCATGCCCAGTATATAAACTGGGGAGAGCGATGGCCAGGGGTTGCTGCTAGGGAACTAACTGGGCATCGGTCGGCTGGTGGTGAGCAATTGCATTGTGTATCACTTGTTTTGTGTATTCCAATTCTTTTATTATTGCTATTATTATCATTATTATTTTCTTCCTTTCTGTCCTGTTGAACTGTTCTTATCTCAACCCAGGAGTTTTACTTTTTTTCCCAGATTCTCTCCCCCATCCCACTGGGTGGGGGTGGGAGTGAGCGGCTGCGTGGTGCTTAGTTGCTGGCTGGGGTTAAACCATGACAATGATTTTCCATGCAGGCCTAGAAGGATGACACTGGAAGTGCTGATTTTTAGGAACACTCTTCTGTAAAATTGCTATTGAAGTAATTATAGAATAATCTCTACTACACGACTTGCTAACACTATTAAAGATTACTATTTTTTCCCCTCAGTGGTGTGCGTACCCATTGGATTGCTTCAGAATTGCAAAATATATTTGTTTAGTCAGGAGGACTCCTGCTAATTGTTTGATGGCACTTGCTGTGCTGGAGGGATTTGATATTTATGTTGCTCCTCTGAATGCAATGCACTTCTGATTCATTTTAATGTTGTTTGGATAGCTGTGAAGAGAAATAAAATGGCACAATATTGTTTTCCTATGTTGCTTTCAAAGTGACATAATTACTGCAAATACTGCCTGAGATACCCACTGAGACAATCAGGGGACTTAATTTTAGATGAAGCAATATGTGTCTGAAGACTGAAAGCAAAATGGTGCACTGCAAAGTGATGGAGGAAGCATTGGAACACAGATCACTGCTAAGCACCAGGTTATCTACGTACTCATTCCCAGCCAGAGGTTACATATTTTGAGATAACTGCCAATTTTTATATCAGGTATACTATACATTGCATTCATTCTGTAACTCTCCTTTACAAATAACAGCAGAGATATTTGTGTGCTAATGGATTACTGTTTCAATCCTTCACAGAAAATGCACTTGTTATCATGAACAATGTGCAGTTACTCCTTCAGAGACATCATTTGTAGGTTGATTGCCTTCTTATGTTATGAAGCAGTCTTTCAATTAAAGAGAGAAATGAGAAATTTTATGCTGCTTCTTAATTTTACACCTCTCAGTGTGAATGTGTGTCTTAGTGTCACTCTTTATTCAGAATAACCACTAATTTCCCCAAAAGCGTGCTTCACCTCTAAGGTTGACCCCAGAGCCCCCTTCTCCAGAGGCAGACCTTGTTCTTCCCTTTATCAATGCTGGCCCACATAATATCAGGTCCATTCTTCACAGCCTTCCTCCTCCCTCATACAAATGTTCCGGTCTCATTTGCCTTACAAAAGCAAAAGCTTGATGCCTGGACCAGCTTGTAAAAGGGTAGCTTGCCTCCTAGCCCTGTGGGAGGAACTGTTAAGTTCACGAAATCATTTGGTCCAAGGCAGAGGTTGGATTCCCACCCAGAGGCAGAAGGAGCTGAGCCATGCTCACGCTGTGTGAGTTAGCTTGGGACCCATGGCATAGCTTAGAGTGGACTCACGTGAGGTTTGTACTGGAATTAGAGCGCCCTTGTAAACATGGAAGTCTCCAGCACTCTCAGAAGTAGTGCACTAGCATAGGTGCAAAGGCTTGGTGATGAAATACTGTAAAGCAGCTTTACATCTCACTGTACACTTGAGCATGCCTTGTCACTTACAGGTCCCCTAGCAATGCTCAGAACTTCCTGGGGGGAAAGGGACTCAGAGCCCAGGAGGCAATTTTGTGAATTTCACAGAAATAACTGGGGGGAACTAAATCGGATTCTACATTGTACCTTCAGGAGTTGTTATCCAGAGGAAAAACTCTTGAGGGGTCTTTTGATTACTTCTGACCTTCATGATCCTTGGCAGCTCTGAAACATAAACTACAGATTTGGATTCAGAGCATGGGTGGATGTACACATTTTCCCTTGTATCCTGCCACCAAGCAGACGCCTAAAGAAGAGAAAAAGAAAAGGTCAAAAATATAATGATGTTTCCCTAGAATACTTTTCTGGCTCCAGAGACTCCTTGAGCCAGAGATGGTGTCTTTGTAATTAATAGCCCTGATGGCTTTTTTTCTTTTGATAATTTTTTTTCAGTTATCTTTTGAAATCATATAGATGCTCTGCACTTGAAAAAAACTGTAGTTTACCTGCACCATATGAAGAATCAATTCCTTTCATTTGCTCTGAGTCTGCCATCTGCTTACTTCTGTTATCCTGTAGTTCTTGCTTTGGCAGAGAATGTGAGCAGCCATTCCCAACGCACCTCTGTGTGCATTTTTTTAAAATGTGCCACCTCTTTCTACTCCCCACTCCAATTTCTCTCTTCGCTAAGCTAGTGTTTACTTAGCTGCTCTTCCTATGGAAACTGTTCCATATTTTTAAAAATAGTTCTGTGTTTTTGAACATCCCTGTCACCCTGCTCTCAATCTTTCCCAGTTATAATCTGTATTTTTTGAGATTGGAGGATGAGAGCTGCACACAACAGTTCAAGATGTGGCTGAACCATGGATTTATACAGCTGGGTAATGAGATTCTCTGCTTGTTTCAAAGGCTGCTCTGTCTTAAAACTGATTATCTAGTATAGCTTTGCCAGCTCCTGTATGTATATTGTTTGGAGACCTGTAATTATGTAAGCGTCTCAGCTTGCATTTATGAGTTGCATAAACAAGTTTGGCTCTTTTGCGATTAGAGAAAAAAATCTGCAGGAATTAAAACCTATAACTTTGAAATCAGACGCTAAGAGAAAAACAAAGATGTATTATCTGGGGAGGTGGGGTGGTGGTGGTTAAATTTCAGTCCTTTAAACCTGATTTCATAATTTGAGGATATATGTAATATTTGTGTGCATTTTCTTAGTACTGCAGTATTTTGTGCCACTTGGTATACAGATTGGATGAGCTATGTTGAATAAAGCTCATTTCTCAGTGCACAAGATGTACTGCCATCCGTAGATGGGACCCCCATCTCCTCACCCTCGCTCCATACCTAGCATGTCCTTATGTTTTGGCCTCTGCATTCTCCCCACAGTCCATCTCTGACTGCAACCAACCTGCTATTAAAAGATGTTCTTACACATGTGAACTCCCAAACCTGCCCAGGAACAGTTTGGGAGAGGAATGGTTGACCTGGGATGGCTCAGACAGGCTGTAGGACCAGCAGTCTTTAGGTTTTGGTGTCACACTATTCGGAAACAAAAGCAGGGATGGTAATCCCTCTACATGACTCATTTTACTTCTGATAGTGACATGTGAGCAGCCAGAGTCCTTCCCAAGAGGAAAAACCCAGCCCTGCTGATTTTTAAAATAAATTTCTGCCTCCTACCTGTATTCTGAGGATCATGTCTGTTTGTTCTAGCTCATCAAAGTTAAGGTCAGGTAACAATGCTAAATAATACCAGACAAAAGAGCTTTTATCACTAGTTGTAAACCTATAGAAGGAAATAGAATGGATGTAGGGAAAACAGACAAGCAAGGGTTAGATATAGCTATAGAGCGGGAGCTGGTATTAAAGCAGGGTCCTTGTCAATAAATGCCAAACAATTTAGTCTGAAGTACTCTCGCTCAGCTGCGTAAGGACCCTGCATGATAGATGTGAAATGAGAGTGCTAACATAGCAGGTACTTATTCTACAGTCTTGTTCTTCAAAAAACTGTAATTAGCTGCATGTCTCTTTCAAGCAGTGCTATTACTATTTTTATTTTTATTGACCCTTGAATCCTATCCAAACTGCCATAATGTTTTTTTGGACTGCTGATATTGCTTACTAGGTGCTTAGAAAAAGCTAAATTAAAAGTAGATACGCTGTTCTATAACTAATTGAATAAATAATCTAGCGTGTGCAAATAAAATGTCAAGACAACAGCTCCTCTGATTAGCCTTATTCAAATACAGTTTCCATTAGCTCTCCTTGGAAATAAAGTAGAAGGAACTGTAAGGAGAAATGTGTGTGCCTATGTGTGCACATGTACCTTCTTGTTTACATCTAGGAGGTTGAAAACTCTGAAAACAAACTTGAATTCAGTGCTATCATTCCCATTGGAATAATCCTGTCATGTTTCTGGAAAGTTATAGACCTTTAGTATCTCCTACACTCATATACCTTCTTGTGATGTTGCATTTTGAAATAATCAGTTTGAAAGCTAATGGCCATTTGTGAAAAAATAAGGTCTTTGCAACCTATAAGGGCTGAGATTCAGAATTTGCAAAGCAGCAATTGTATTTATACATTTAAGTTAATGCTAAGTTAAGGAGGCTGAACTCCTGGAAAAATTACAGGTCCCATTTCTACTAGTTTAGTTGTGAAAGTTGCCTAAAAGCATGATGGCTATCTTCTGTGCAAAATTTTTCAGCTCCGCATTACATTTCCATCTTCTACTGGCCTCACTGACTCTGAAAGACTTTCTCCCTTAGATGTTTTAAAAGTTTTATTTTATACATCAAATCTATACAGAGTTCATTACCTTTTATAATTATTTGTGCTTTTTGAAGGGTGCCTTTTAACACCCAGTATCTTTATTTTGTTATATCTGTTTTGTTTTTCTGCATGTGTTTGGTCTTTATGAAATCCTAATTTTTAGAGTGTATCTATATGCTGAATCACCATTGTGGTCTCATTAAATATCCTTCACAGTTCCTTCAACTGTTTTTCTTCTCTTCACTATTCTTGGTAATTTTCTTTCAAGACATGCGCTCATTTTTATTCAGATCCCTTTTTTAACACATGCCCGTGTTAGATTCTTTTGGTTTTGTCTTTCCTACAGAGATGGTCACTGTGATAAAGTGGGTCCAGTCTTCAGTTACTACATCTTGAACCAGATCCTGTGCACTGCTTGGGAATGTACCAAAAAGTGCTTCTCCTTTTGTAGACTTTCTGACTAGCTTCTTCATGGCTCCATCATTGATGATGTCTAAAACATTGTTTGTTTTTTCTGGCTTATCTTAATATTTGTCTTCTGCTCTCACAATCTCTGTTATTTCCCTTACCATTTTGTACCATGCTTGCTGTCACCATTTTGGTTGGGTGATCAGTAGTGTAGATACCATACACTTCCTACATAGGCAAAATACTTTCGAGTAGAGATTTGGATTTCCACAGAATTCACCTTATTTGACTTGAATTTTTCGTCAACATCACACTCCTCCATCAGTGCAGCCTGCCCTGGAAATCTTACATGGTTTGCATCACAGAATTATACTGTTAGGTAGTCCCTTGATTATCTTCCTTGCAACAAGCTTTTGAGCTGCCTGTTCTAGCAATACCATCACTTAAAGCCAAGTATTCCACTGCGACTTGTTCTTTGAAACAATATTTGTGAAGTGTCTTTTTAAGAGTAAAAACCAAAACAGCACACACTGGGAAAAACAATAGAAATGATAATTGGTTTGTCAGATTTGTTCTCATGAGCTCTCTTCAGTGACCAATAAAAAATTCTGTTGGTGCTGTTAAAGTGGAGTTTAATTACAAGCAGGTTTGCTGCCTGGAAGTTAGACAGCATATAGATAACTCCTAATGGTAAGTGCATTGAAACACTGCCAGAGGCTAGCTACTGAGGGCACAGAATCTCCTTCACTGAAGACTTTTCAGACAGACACTACTTTGCACAAAGGAACTGGTTCTGCCTCAGTCCAGTAAGCTAAACCATGTCATCTCTTCCAGCTGTACTTTCCTAACTAAAGTTAACTTAGTTAAGCTTCCTAAGTTTCAAATTTGCATAGTCCAGGTAACTCTTCTGTATGCCACAAACACAGTCTGACACCGACAATGGTTAGATTTCCTCTACTATAAAATGAAGTCCTCAGGCCACGGTGAGTCAACCGACTAGCCATTAAAAATAAAACATTTAAAATAAACACTCTTTGCAGTAGAACTTTTGACTCCCACATTTCCAATTATGGAAAAGTTGCTTTCAAAATACTTAATGTAAATATTATTTCAAATGTTACAATTTTATATCCCGCAATCTGTTGTATACTAATTAAAATGAAGAGAGGAAATGTGAGAGACACATAAACTACTGAATTTAAAACAATAATTCAAGAAATTCATCCATTTCAATAGAAGAAGTTTACAAATTAAAGATGGATAATTAAGGGAAAGAAAACAAGGAATCTTAAACAGTCCTTTATTTGTGTTTGAGTGATGCCCTCAACAAAGTCTTGTGATGACACCTGGAACTAACACATGAATTGTTATGAAGTTTATCCACAGATTTAGTAAGTAAATGTGAGTATTTTTCAGTGATGTTCATACTAACTAGGAAAAGCAAGACTGAGCACAAACAATTCTAAATGACCACACCTTCAAAGAATGCGCACTCAGGTAACCTAGCACAGTTTTGGGCAGCAGCAGTCCCACACCCTGTTTTGTATTGCCTTAAGAGACGGGACAGTCCCCAAAGAGGACACAACCACCAGGCAGTAGGATGACAAAGCATGCAGGGTGCTCC
Organism: Buteo buteo; assembly: GCF_964188355.1. Lineage (NCBI taxonomy): Eukaryota > Metazoa > Chordata > Aves > Accipitriformes > Accipitridae > Buteo > Buteo buteo. The sequence continues at coordinate 50,933,311 of NC_134173.1, forward strand.
GGCCATTTGCAGCACCTCTATCCACATCCCTCCTGGCTTCCGTTCGTCTTGCGCTAAGATGCAGTCAGTCTCCATGGGAACCAGCATCTTCTCTTCTGACAGAGCCCTGAAAGCCTAGATCCCTGGCTCTGCTGCTGCACAGGTACCACTGCGAGGGATGGGAATGAGAAGTGCTCCCTTCCAATACTCACTATTTTTTCCAGCCCAATAGCTGGGTAAAGCAAGCTCTTAAAATGGGAAAACTAAAAAAAAAAAAGGAATCAGTTAATTTTTCAGCTTGCACAAGGGCAGCCAGGTACCTCACCTACCTTAGGAAGTGGAGGTCAGTGCTTGAGTTAGCAATGGTCTTCCTTCTCCACTTCAATCTACTATGAAAGATTGCAAACCACTTTCACATGTCATCCCGTTTAGTCATCCAGAAGATGATAACCACGGAAACTAAGGTTCTTGCCCAGAAAGAATGCTAGACATAAATACAGAGCAGGGAGGGAAGTGGCCTGGAGTTCTTCCCATTGTTTTCAAATGACAAGAAAACATCTAGTGCTTCCACTGAAGTGAAGTATCAGAGGGAGTCAGCTGGAGAAGCGGTCCTTGTCACAGTCTGCTTCCTTGAGTTGATTGCCTAATTTTTTTGCATACAGCTACTGTTCACCTCATATCACTTATTCATAGATCTACCTGTGAAAATACATCTCTTTATGGTCAGCATCCAGCACCCCTGGAGGCTAGCCTCCAGGCAGGTATATAAGCTTTGAGCATGGCTCATATTGCTGGATGGCTCCCCCGTAGAAGAGCTTGACCAGCAGTGTGTGGGTACACTGATTTGCAATCACAAAACTTGCACAAGGTAAAGGTACAATCTTCCGAAACAAAGTATTGCTTTTATAGCATAACAATCTTGAGATCATACCACAAAAAGCTCTTTTATCAACAAATAAATTGCTTGTAAAAACCATACTTACTGTGCATTTACCATCTTTCCAATGATGCTGACTTTCAATAGTTATAATGATTAGAAGTAGCCTTCTTTTTAGCACAGTTTCACTTGATACCAAAATTAAAAAAAAAACACCATTTTTTCTGCTCAGGTTGGGGTCCTCTTTTCCCTTGCCGTGACAGATACTTACTTAACTAATCTAGGCTTACTATCAAGCTGTGTTTAATTAATACTGTAACTGACATTCCTGACTTTAACTACCTCAAAATAAAGCACAAAAGGTCACAAAATCCAAGGTCTGTATTCTACCAATGTGCTTTTTCTTCATAATAGTCTTTATGATATAATAGGCAAGACATTTTTCTCTCCAGTATTTGTAAACATATATTGCAATAACGTCTATACTATGCTGAAGTATGTGTGCTGATGGAAGTTCTACATGGAGAGAAAGAAAACCAAAAATGGAAACAACAGCTAACCAATATTTCTATCTCTGGCATAAAACATTTACTTTGCTAGCAAAATAAACATGCATTTCACATAGATAGAAAATCTGAACAATATAATTCCCTCAATTTTCACATTCTGTCTTGGAAATACATTCCTAGCAATGTGATTCTTCATTAATAACATTAAAACAGAGTTACTCATTAGTTACAATATGTTAAATATTTGAATACTGTGGTGGAGACAAATTATTTCTACACAGCTATAAAATGAAGATCACAAAGGACTTCATTAACTGGTAACCCTTTCCCTGAACTTTTAAATAGAACAACAATGCAGGGTTACAAACATGGTTCAGTCCTGAGAGATGTTCAGTACCCAGAGCAGCATGGGGCTATCTTAAATAGTCTGGGTTTTTTTTCCTGGACCATCGTGCTAAGTGCTCAGCCCTGGTTCCAGACTGGTCCTTGGCAAGAGTGCTTGGACTGGCTCTGGCATGCACTGACTGGCTCCAGGCATGCAAGGACGTAGCCATAAAACCTGTGTCACTCCTCCTCAACAGACAGGGCAGGCCCACAGCCTGTTAAATGGGTATCCATTTGACATCCCTCAAGGTCACCAAAGCTCAGTATTGATGAATTCAGATAATTGCAAGGCAAACAACCAAGGAGCAGGAGCACAGGTTGCAGAAGGATTGAGTTCAGAAAAGACTGCAGGAAATGCCAATCGTGCATGGCCAAATGCCAGCTGATACCGCATCTCCATTTCAAGTTTGACAGTAGAGGCACTAATACCTTTAATTACCAACCGCACTGCACATGAAACACTTTACAAAAGAACTACATTCTAGGGACTCAGCTGCATGTACTGCAAAAGTTAACTTTTGTCCCTTGGATAAAAAGGATTGTGTAACATTAAAGGAGTTCCTGGCACTTGCTGAGTGTCTTTCCTGAAAGCACTAGCTTTTGTCTGAAGATTGAAGCCCTGATCCTGTAGAGAGTGAAATGAAAATTCCTGAAGGCTGATGGTTCTTCCAGGCAGTCCTTGCAGGATGGCAGCACCGACTATGTTTTTCCTCTGTTACAGTAACCTGCTGTGACCCATATTCAAACCACATCTCACAGGACCACCCCAGATGCACCATTTCCTCCACTAAGACTTACTGCCTGTGACTCAGTCGATGATACAAAAAGCTTTGTCCCCTTGTAAGAAAATTACTTTAATTACTTTCTGCTGCTAACACTGGCAGCAGGAGGTACCTGAGGGTAGATTTAGCTCAGCCATGCCTAGTTAAGACTTCCGTCACCCAAGTGCAACAACAAACTCCAGTGGGGCAAAGGAAATGCCAGGACTGCAAACACAAAAGCATTAGCTTCATTCTGCAAGAGCTCGCTTCCCCTATTCCTTTCTACTTCAAACAGCTTAGTGGAGATAATTGCTAGCTGCAGACACTCTCCCTTGTAAATTCATTTTCCTACAATCTGTAGCATCCTGTTTCTTTCAGTGTGTGCAAAGATGCTTTCAGTGACAAAAAAATACCCTGGTATATAACTTGCCTCAGACCCAAACTGCATAGAAGAAACCTACACTGTCAAAAAATAGTATGTCAGTGAATGGTTTCCAATCAGTCAAACACAAGAAAACAGGTAGGTTTTGCCTGGCAGTGCTGACTACATGTATTTGCTCTCATTAGTCCACGCTATTTTGCTGTTGTTTTTGCACTGTGAAAATTGCTGTATGAATCCACAGTGGCTCTTCCAGCTGGAAATAATATATATTACTTTAAGTTTCTTGGGAGGAGCAATCATCTGTAATTTAGTAACGCTGTATCATTCCAGGGCAAGCAATATGATCTGACACGTTGTTTACAGTATGATGTAATAGACATAAACCTGGCATGGTATAGAATTATCCTGATCTTGAAAAAATGATGCTCATCAGTATGTGATAGCCACCAGATATGAAACAAAGCAGGGAAAAACACCAGATGAGAGACTGATGTTTGTACAAAACTCACATTTGAGAACTTTTCCCTCTTTTTACAAATGATGTGAATACAAAGGGAAACTCACAGTCATAGACAGAGATTCTTCTTCACTGCAGGTGATTTTGTTGAAGATCTTTAAAGTTACTACCACCTTCAGCTAAGCTGTGTTTTCTCTGGCTGGCCTGAGCTCATAAAATAAGCCATAGGAAACCACAGCAAGAATGAGAAAGAAGGAAAGTAGACAAAACACCCCTGATTTGGCAGAATATGGCACTGATGTTTTGGAAAGTCTATATTTTTCTAGAACCGCTGTAGAAATTATCCTACAGACTGAACTGATGCTAGGGAAAGGGCAGTGTGACCCTTTTCTGTTAATTCCATTTTCTGGATGAGACATTATTGTGCGGCACCACTAAAACCTGATCCTTGGCAGTTTTTTCCCTGAATATACTAACGGTAATTTTTAGCAAAGTTCAAGGTTAGGCAAGTAGTATAATATCTAATTAAAGGACTCTTCAGCTTCAGGTAGGTTCAATTTTATTTCTGATCCTATTTTACTTCCTATTCCTTTGTAGTGCTGTTGCACATGTGCGGGGTGAGATTGAGCTCATTAAATTTCAGTGCCTGCATGTGCACTGGGTGTCTGAACTCCCACTACAACAAATGAAACTCTTGTCACCAGCTGATGGGGCATCAGCAAGTGGTGCAGATGGTCACCACTAAGTGTCTGTAGAAGGAGAAGCTGCATCACCCTGGGCTCTGCTCCCTAGATCTCCACAGACCACAGCGAGCGATGAAGCACTGAGCATGCAGGAAAACACCCGCCAGTAGACGCACCTATGTTTTGGTATCATAATGTGCTCAGTCAGTCTCATGCCTGTGTGTTTAATAGTGAGTGAACCAGTGAAGCAATTCCCAGAAGTGCAATTTTCTGTCTACTTCTGAGCTCACTGTAGTCAACTGAAAACCTGCGTGTCCAGCTAACTGCCTGGGCTCTTCCACAGCCATGGGGAAAAAGGTGGTGGCAGACAGTCAAGCAGTTTGACATTATGACTTTGGTGCAGAGAAGCACCTCTTGAAGGTGCTCATCTCTTTCCATTACCTCTAGAAAGGATTCCCAGACAACTGGCTTTCACTATATACTGAAATTAAAGGCTAGCATCATGAAACTCACCCTGCACCACACTGTCTGAAGCAATATACTGACAATAGCTGCAAGAACCTCATTGTAGCTGGTGGCAGAAACATTAGTTCAGTGCAAGATCTTTTAAGTCTCCAAAGCCAGCTCTGATGAGTTCCTGGAGTGTGGGAAATATATCACTGTACTCATTTCTTGCTGATGGCTGTGTCAAGGGCTGATGGTTACCGGCACCGCTCCCACAAACCAGCCTCACACAGAGTGGCTGAGGCTGCGAGCAGCACCAAGGCCTGTGGCATTCCTCGACTTTGCCGAGGGCAACCTACGCGTGGTGGACGTGGCAGCACCTGAATGAAAGATGCTACATACATACGAAAGAACTTCACGTATTAAAAGTGTGGTAGGGATTATGGCTAAAATCTAATTAGTTGCTGACCCCCATTCACTCTGAAGTCAGCTCAGTGGCCATGCTTATGTCAAAAGCGTTGTCTGAATCTGCTCCCTGCTCCTCTCTGACCTGAGTGGTGTCCGGGTACCATAGCCAGCAAACAGTGGATGGCAGCATCCGTCCTTCACGTGATGCTTCTACTTACAACTCAAAAGACTCATTTTGCTATATTCACAAAATGATAGAATTGTGTACAAGGCCTACCGAGACAAGGGAAATGTGGAAGGTTTCTTCTACCAGTTCTCCATATACAGACCTTTACATAATGTAAATTGCTACCAGTCCCTCGTACAGAATACCCTGATCAGTATATGAAACATAACTTGATGTTTCTCAAATGCTGCAAGCACATATAAATAAAAAGAGGAAGTGTACAGGCAGATATGCCATAATATTACAGCTTTGAGATCTGTGGTTGCTAGCTGTATTTACTGTCTGTAAGCAGTCTTTCCTGTTAAGTATATTCATTGCATCTTACTCAAGCCAACATTGCTCAATATTCATTAAGCCTACAAATTAAATGTGAAGAATTAAAATTGGATTACCTCACTACCCTGCCATATGTTCCTCAACTCCAAAGTAGCAGAGCATCATGCTGGGTTTAGGTTTTTTTTTCTCAAATATTCATTGCAGACCAAAAAAACCACTTATAGCACCTCAAGGCTCACAAGCTCCGGGACAGTGCCCAAAATCAGACCGCTTTAGCGCAAAAGCTTCCGAATCGTTGTAAATTCAGCCAGAACACAAAGAAGTGTGTTCTCTGACCACTGGAGGGCGGCAGCTTTGCTCCTGCGGACACCCGGGTGTTGGGGGGCGGGCGGGCAGGATTTTTTTCTGCGAACAAGGTGAGTGCTAGCAAATCTGAAAAGGTGGTAATCTAACAGTAAGGTTCTTCATCAGTCTGCCTGGAAGGAAATCGGACGGCGTAGCCAGAGCTCTCATGCGTTGTTTTAAGTCAATGCAGCCAGAGTTGTTCTTTTTGAACATTTTGGTAGTTAGAAGTTTTCCTCAAGTTTCATGTAAGAATTCAGTTTGAAATTGAACATACCCAAATATCATCTCGGTTACTTCGGTAAAAAACACTGATATTATTCTTTAATAACTTTTAGAACTAACTTCAAACTTTGGAACCTCAGTACAAGCCATTGATGCTAATATTTGGTATCACCTCATGCCCAGAGACTGGAGAAATGGCTAAGGGAAAGGCATACTGCCTTTCTGTAGAAATTATCCAAATGGATAATTAAAATGCAGGTAAAAAAATTCCTGTTTAGAAAAGGTAAACCAGGTCATCAGTGTCATATGACACTATCTATCCCTAGAGATCCATCACCTGATGGGAAATTGAGCTCTGAACAGAGGGCCAATAAAAGTCTAATTTGATGCAGAAATCTTTTTTTTTTTTTCTTCTTTTCCAGACACAGAGTGAATCAAGGCTAAAGGGGCATAAAGGTCATCTTTGTATTCTCCTTTTCGAGCTGTTGTAGCTGCAGATCTGATTATTGCTGTAAAGGCTCACCATTGATAATTGCAGCAAAAGATCACCTTCGCCGAGGGGTGAATTTCATCCTAACGTAGAGGCTCCAGTCCTCATTCCAGTGATGCAAGAAGGCACACGACGACTGTCAGGAAAGGCTAGTGACCCCCATTAAAACAAATAGACTATGCTGGGTACTTGGAATTCCCAGTAACTTTTGTTACTCTTTTTGTGGCTTCTGTTACAGCAGGATTCACTCTTTGATCTCTGCAAAATCCTCTTCTGAGCTCTATAAATGATATATCCTTAGTATCATGATGACCACATAAGATTAACTTCAGTGAAGCCGTGATGGAGCAATCTCAATTACTGGGAAGCACCTGGGTAAAAAAGGTTAATAGGAACAGCTAAAGGAAGGCATATATGACACTGAGCAGTAGTAAAATACTGTTTCAGAGTTATATGTCATAGAGAATCTCTGCCTGGGTTCCCTGTTGATGTCTGCCTTTGCCTACCCATTCTTACAAAGGCAGTAAATTCTTTTGTGGCTAGTAATTACTGATTACACTTCATGTGCAGATTCATTCTCTCCTCTCCTCCAAAGAAACCTATCAATAATGTGTTCTTATATTATTTTCTAATGGTTATGAGCTAGATATTTTCTGCCATACTGCAGATTTTCTTTAAAGCCACTATCTGTAGTAGTTCAAAGTAATTTTAAATCATGTCTGATGGATACCTAAATGATAGTGCAAAGATTTAGAACAAATGCAGCATCACATTGGTGTTTTAAAGAAGTTCAGAAGAAGTCTGCTCCATTAAATGATTTACAAGGGGAATAAAAGGTCAAGGAACTTGTTCTTATTGCATCCCTGTAGTCTGAAGGTCTATTAAACTCTGAAGTCTCAGGCAACTTAGGACAAAACCAAACCAAACTGTACAGCAGCTAATTGCACCTCAAGGCATTTTTTTAAAGGTTACAGCTGGAGCTGGACAGGAACTGGGAGATCTGATGAGATTCCCACCCCTCCCCATGCACCATGGGGATCGCAGGTGCTGGAGCTGAACTTTGCAAGTTGAACTGCAGACCGTTGAGCTTTTTATTTGTTGCACAACAACAACAAGAAGAAATCTCTGGGGTGCAAAAGTGGTCTGAATAAACTTATTCACCAGTATATTTCAAATTCTGGGCTAAGGCACATCAGTACATGGCTGTATATTCTGATAGCATCTAAAACAAGACAGGGAAGCTTATTGGAGGCAGCACAAATTACTTGAAGCATACACTGTGTTCTGGCATGTTTTGTAACCTCATGTGAGCATTCAGCCTAGACACCACCAGTCCCTTCCTGGGGCATGATCTCGAGTAATGCTGCAAGGTAGATTGCTCCTGTGAGGGAAAGGGTCATTTAAAATTGCACTGTCGGTTTGTAGTTTGTGGTGTGCAGGCGTCTGTTTATGTGTATATGTGTCTGTCTGCCTACATGGGGAATTTTGACTCCCTGGGAGTCTTACATTAAGATGACTATATAGTTGCTCAAAGCGTCATCAACTTGTGCAGCAGCAGATACGCTGAGACGCCAGAAGCAGTTACCCCAGCTATCAGCTACCCTGCCCACCCCTCTCCTAGACTTTGCCAGCTCCACAGCAGGGGTGTTTGAGAGGATTGTATACCCACCCCGAGCCGCTGGCATTTTTATCTCCATTCTTTAGCACACTGCAAATGTTACAGTACGCTGGGCTGTAAATACAGCAGCACGGATGCAGCCATGTGGTGTGCTCAGATGTCCCTGTGAGGGAAACAGAGACCTGCAGAGGAGAGGCAGCAGAAATGCAACAGAGGAAAGCACACACAAGCTGTATTACCAACCCAGCCAAGACTTGTTTGCCTGACACCCTGAAACTTTTGCTGTGTGAGGGTTTGATGACACCGCTGCAAACATGAGGGATTTGACTCATACGTTTCTGCTACACCACCCCCAAGTAACGTACAGCCACCCCAGACTCTTAACCAGGCCCAAGGACTCTCTCAGCTCTTGACTGGGAAGGAGCAGGACATAGTTACAGCATCCCATCTGTTTCCCCCACACCACTTGGGATTTAAGATCAATAAACACGAATGTCCAATTCAACATTTCTCACTGGTACCTTTCAGCTGTGTTCAGGTTTGATGTTGCCAGGTCGGCCCCAAATGTTCCTGCTACAGCCCTTTGAAATCACTTGCCAAACAAGATGAATAGCTGCGTGGACAACCTGCAGAGCCGTGGAAAGCTAATCAATGCCTGCCTCATTCTCCAAATGCTTTATGTGCTTTCACAGGTAGCGTGAAAGTCAATATCCAAACAGAAGACCATTGCCACATGTTGTCATGCCCTTCTGAGCAATTGTTTTGATTTGCAGATGGCTTTTCCTTCCCCTGCTCTTTGCTGCAAAGCAAGTCACGTACTGTCAGGCTCTGCCCAGATGACATGATGCATCATGTTTCTTGTAGGGCCCTGTGGCTAAATCTAGAGAAAGCAGGCATTAAAAAAATAACCAAATTCAGGGGAGGATGTTGATAAATGAAGAGACATCAGCCTCGGTAGGTTAGGTAAGATCCCTGGATTTTAGTGGCAGGCAATTAGAAGGAAATGACCGATGGTGAAATTCATCTTACTTAACTTTAGTCCTCCAAAAAGCATTTGGTCTAAACAGTTATTTGGGATGCAGCCTCAGTTAAGGGAGAGACACACCTCTTCAAAATGTGATTGGTGCATTCATCAGAACATGTCTCAGATGGGAGAGATTAATTACCTGTTGAATGTACTTATTCTTCCATATGGGCAGCAGCAGTCATCTCTGACCAGCTGTCGAACTTATAGAAAGTTAAAGGGTCCTCCCAGGAGCCCCAGCAACTCAGGGAAGAGCATGTGCACATTGATTTAGTGTAATAGTTTTTAAAGATGTAGGAGCTTAAGTTTCATTTCCAAGGGTGGTTTAGGTAGCAAACCACATCATGGCCTTGTAAATCAAGGGACTAAGGCTCCTATATGCCTGTTGCCTCTGAAAGTGGGATCCAAGCTCCTAAATTGCTTTATCCTTTGGGAAATCAAAGCTAATTCTGAAAGACTTTGAAATTAATGGCCCTTGCACTACACTGCGGCAGCTTCAAACAATGTGTTGAATAACCTGATAATTTGAAAAGGTAACTGAAGGATGAGTTTTTGTTTTAACTTGAACTCCAACAAGGAATATATTTCCTGACCAAAATAGTTTCATAATTTTCAGATAAATCTCTCAGTAGGGAATATCAAGTTATTCTCTATAATTTCAATTTTTGATGGAATAAAATGCCTTTTAAAATGGTAATGCTGTATGTTGTGAAGCACTTTCTCCCCTTTGTAATCTGTGGAAGGAGGTGGTGCTCTTAGCTCCTTCATTCTTCCCCAACAGCAGCCCTCTGCTCTGAAGCATTAATTTTTGAACTATGCAAGTCTGTATACCAGTCCGTGAAGTCAGACCCAGACTGAGGTTTGTGCAGCCCATTTCATGAGCCTTCTGTGTCTAAAGGCATGGTGGGAATGAAGTTTTTAGACAGAGGCTGTACCTAAGCTTACATCCTTTATGAATAAGGCTAATGTATACTATAGTTACATAAGTCCATCAAGAAAGGTTCAAGAGCACGTCATCACTAGGAGTTCTTGCCAGGTTTATGGATCTCAAGATTTGCCAGGGTGTTTGTGGTTTGTGTTTTAATTTATCAGCACTGAACAGTAAGTGCTTTTAGTAGCTGCTTATTGAGAAAGCACATCTAGAGTGTTGCACAAGGGCTAAGTGTTGCACATCTTTCTGTGCTTACAGAATTAAAATCCTGAAAATTATTTCAGAAACCGCAATCTGTCAGGACGTTCAAGTCCTGCAATCAGAGACTAAAGACAATGGGGAAAAAAATGTAGAGAAATACAAAAAAAAAGGAAAAGATAAATAATGATCATGCTGGCATATCCGGATCAGATGAGCCTGAATAGGGATAAAATTAGAAATCTTACATGATTTCAAATACAAATGGAAATGTGTTGTTGTTTAACCCCAGCCGGCAACTAAGCCCCACACAGCCACTTGCTCGCTCCCCCCGGTGGGATGAGGGAGAGAATCGGAGGAGTAAAAGTGAGAAAACTCATGGGTTAAAATAAAGACAGCCTCCTAGCTGGTGGGGTGGGGTGAGAAGCAGAAAAGGCCTTGGCTCTGTGTAAGCACTGCTCAGCAGTAACTAAAACTTCCCTGTATTAACAACACTGTTTTCATCACAAATCCAAAACATAGCCCCATACAAGCTAATATGGAAACAATTAACTCTATCCCAGTCAAAACCAGCACAAAATGGAAAGAGGTCAGAATGAAAGAAGAAAACAGAGTAAGAGCAATTGCCCTTTCACATGCCCTACTCACAATTCACTATATAGCCAACAGACTAAAGACCGAGGAAAATACTAGAAGTGCTCAACCATGTTGACATACGCAACCAAGTATCTGTGGAAACACTATATCCTCACATTACCAAACCACACTAGTCACCAATTCATTCAGTTGCTAGATCTTGGGAGATGAAATAGGTCATAAGGGATTAGGAATAAGAGACAAAGAGTTTTTATGTGAAAGCGTGGAGAATGTACACAGAGTCTGCAAGGCTACAGATATGAGCAAACTTAGTAAATAAACTCTCATACAGATGTAGAGAAAAGTAATTCTCCAAGTAGCAAAGATCAAAAATTTACAAGTAAAGATAGTGCCAAGTATGTGCAAAATCATGGAATCATAGAATCATAGAATGGTTTGGGTTGGAAGGGACCTTAAAAATCATTTAGTTCCACCCCCCTGCCATGAGCAGGGACACCTTCCACTAGACCAGGTTGCTCAAAGCCCCATCCAGCCTGGCCTTGAACACTTCCAGGGATGGGCCAGCCACAACCTCTCTGGGAAACCTGTTCCTGTGCCTCACCACCCTCACAGTAAATAATTTCTTCCTAATATCTAATCTAAATCTACCCTCTTTCAGTTTAAAACCATTACCCCTCATCCTATCACTACACCCCTGATAAAGAGTCCCTCCCCATCTTTCCTGTAGGCCCCCTTTAAGTACTGGAAGGCTGCTATAAGGTCTCCCCAGAGCCTTCTCTTCTCCAGGCTGAACAACTCCAACTGTCTCAGCCTGTCTTCATAGGAGAGGTGCTCCAGCCCCCTGATCAACTTTGTGGCCCTCCTCTGGACCCACTCGAGCAGGTCCATGTCTTTCTTGTGTTGGGGGCCCCAGAGCTGGACACAGTACTCCAACTGGGGTCTCACAAGAGCTGAATAGAGGGGCAGAATCACCTCCCTCGACCTGCTGGTCACACTTCTTTTGATGCAGCCCAGAATGTGATTGGCTTTCTGGGCTATGAGCACACATTGCTGGCTCATATTCAGTTTTCCATCCACTAATACCCCCAAGCCCTTCTCCGCAGGGCTGCTCTCAATCCACTCATCACCCAGCCTGTATTTGTGCTTGGGATTGCCCCAACCCAGGTGCAGGACCTTGCACTTGGCCTTGTTGAACTTCATGAGGTTTGAACAGGCCCACCTCTCGAGACTGTCAAGGTCCCTCTGGATGACATCCCTTCCCTCCAGCATGTCGACCACACCACACAGCTTGGTGTCGTCAGCAAACTTGCTGAGGGTGCACTCCATTCGACTGTCTATGTTGCCCACAAAGATGTTAAACAGTGCCTGTGTCGTGGTTTAACCCCAGCCAGCAACTAAGCACCACACAGCTGCTCAGTCACTCCCTCCCTGCCCCAGTGGGATGAGGGGAGAGAATCAGAAGAAAGAAGTAAAACTCATAGGTTGAGATAAGAACAGTTTAAAAGAACAGAAAAGAAGAAACTAATAATGATAACACTAATAAAATGACAATAGTAATAAAAAAAGGATTGGAATATACAAGTGATGCACAATGCAATTGCTCACCACTTGCTGACTGACACCTAGTTAGTCCCCGAGAGGTGATCCCCCCGCCCCCACTCCCCCCAGTTTATATATATACTAGATGTGATGTCACATGGTATGGAATATTCCTTTGGCCAGTTTGGGTCAGCTGCCCTGGCTGTGTCCCCTCCCAACTTCTTGTGCCCCTCCAGCCTTCTCACTGGCTGGGCATCAGAAGCTGAAAAATCCTTGACTTTAGACCAAACGCTAATTAGCAACAACTGAAAACATCAGTGTTATCAACATTCTTCTCATACTGAACTCAAAACATGGCACTGTACCAGCTACTAGGAAGACAGTTAACTTTATTCCAGCTGAAACCAGGACAGCCTGTCCCAACACCGAACCCTGAGGAATGCCACTTGTCACTGCTCTCCACTTGGACATCGAGCCATTGACCGCAAATCTGAGTGAGACCATCCAGCCAATTCCTTATCCACCGAGTGGTCCATCCATTAAATCCACATGTCTACAATTTAGAGACAAGGATGTCATGTGGGATGCACATATACAAAACAGGAAATTAAAAGTAAAGGAAGCCTTTTGGAGAAAAAACTTTCTAATAGTTAGTGCTCAATATATTGAGTCATTTGCAATAATTATGGCTAGGGAAATCATTATGCCAAAGTTTGAAGACAAGAAAAGCCAAGTGCAAATGTACCATACTGAAGAAGCAAGCAGTGACTCACAGGAAGAGTTTCAAAATAATGTAATACTAATTAAAAATAAATAGTTGGTAAGACCAGGTTGGCACTAGGTACAAAGACAAAGCAACAGCATCTGCACAAAAGCAAACTGAATGACAAACATGCAATGTAGGTTATAGTATCTTCGTGAACACACAAATCTTCAACAAAGCAGCATCAAATTAAATTATATGATAGCGTGATCATTACAGTGCTGAGATAAGCTCAGCCAGAGCACAAGGAAAACTGTGTAGACTGGAGGATTAGACAGTGCAAACAACTCAGAAATCATGGCTTGCACCTAAAACAAATCAATTGATGCGCTCATTGATACTAAACCTGGATGAATTGTTCACACCATTGACAAAGAGATTCATCCATCCAGGGTGGCAGGCTGTGAGGCACCATGTGGCACCAGGGCACTGCTGTTGTCACATGAACTCATTTGGAAATCCAGGCCAGGCCAGACATCTGAGGAAAGCAAGCTATTTAAGAAGTTGCTATTTAGCTATATGTGAGAATACAGGCTTTAGGGTAAAATAGTGAACTTAAAAAGAAATGATACATGCACTGTCTTGCATCTCTCTCTACCCCCACCATACTTGGACATCATAATCCCTTCTAAAAGATATTTTAAAAGTTTAACCTTAATTTTGCTTTTTCTTTATAGCCTTTTGGTTCATACAGATAACATATGTGGGGAAACACTTGACTGTTCCTGTTCTCCCAAAGCCATTACATTTGAAAGACAATGAAACAGTAAGAACAGGCCAGTAGGTACAAAACCTGTGTGTTTGATGGATCTAAGTTCATCTTTAAAAAGGCTACATTAACGCTATTCCCCCCCCCCCCCCCCCCATTTGTTCCTCTTTGCAGCAGTGCTGAACACTGCCAGCTGAAATGACTTCAGAGGCAGCTGAAGTGACCACCACAGTGGGTTAGCTGAGCTGGCCACAGCAGTGGGTCAGTGCCAGTGTCACAAGTTGTTTGGTTTGGATGGCTGTATTTTTTAAGCCAATGAAAGATGACATACACCTTACTAGGATAATCCTTAAAAAAAAATCCTTCCCAAATACTGTATAATAGAAGAGGAAGAGGAAAGATGACTGATGTACCCAAAGAATCAAGACGTCTCCAGCTGGTGCCTATACTTGTACAAGATACATCAATTTTTCTTAGCTATTGATCTGCAATTACTTTCCATCTTTAGAATCCTGAAGTACCTCCTTGTTTGTTTGCCTTTTTTTTTTTAACTGTTCATGCTCCTGCATTGCATTGTATAAAAGCCTTTAGATGTTGCCTGAATTCCGACTCTTGCCAAAGTTGCTAGGTCATTTGCAATAACAAACAAACCAACCAATCTGTGTTTTGGATAGATTCACTTTGCAAAACACAGCAATGTGAAAGACAAAATGTTTGCTTTGGCCAGACTCAATCCTGGAGTAAATTTGGATGTTCAGCATCTGAGCTGCTCTTAGGGTCATTCAAACCACTGATGCCGCAGCCTGTTGTGGCCTGAGTACAATGTTCCTGAACACTTAGATGTCATTTCTGTACATTGTCCACTACTTCTGCTTTCACAAACTATTGTAGAAGCCAAGTGAAACATTTTGAATGAATGAAAATCCTGATATAAGGGACTACCACACTGCATGTTGCAACAAAGGCAGTTTCAGAGTGCACCTACCTACTAACAGCTCCCTGCAGCTCCCCCAGCCACAGGCAGAGGTTTTTAGTGTTTTTATTGTCTTCTTCCATCCCAGGTTCACAACAAGCACCTCCACTTCTTTTTTTTCCCCAATCTGGGGCATCTTGGATGAAAATCTACTCCATATTATTGCTTTGCAGATTCAAAGAGTTAATGCTTTTTCCCTCCCCCAGGGTATGTGGCCTTGCAATGTAACTTCTTAACGTGGAACAAATGGTGGTTACTGAAAATTATAGGAAGATGCTAAGAATATTTCCAGATCCTTTATTCTAAATTGTCTCATGGATAAAAATCTGCTTGTAAGTGAAAAGATTCACTTAGCAAAAGCATTTCATAATCATTTGGGTAATGGTACCATGATATCTAGCTGACTTAAAAGGTCACATTTATGACCATAAAGAAAGAATAACATAAATGCCCATGTGCACAGTTATTTTAACAAAAATGTCTCTATAATGAAACGTGCTTAGAGAAGTGAAATACAGTGAATGGAATGAAAGTTTCAAATCTCTCTGCAATCAAAGGGCATAAAAATTCCAGCTCAAGTTAAAGTGGACTTTCCTTCAGACATGGCTAGATAAATTGCATGTTTATCACCTATCTAGTGATACTCCTGTCCTGAGAGGTAGTTGTACAGAATAGTGTCCTACCAACAGTACAAACAATGTGCTGATTACAAACAAGAAAGTTTAGGACAACATCATTTCCCCACAAACATGAGATCAGGAAGTCCAAATTTCCCATTGTCCCCTAACAAATTAAAAAATTGGCTATTACAGCCACAGAAAACTAGTATGTTTTAGTAGGACACTTCACATATGCTATAGTTCTGTCTTCTCCTGCTTAAAATGATTTTTTTTTTTCACTTAGGAGATTAATTGAGCAGTTCTGGTTTGAGTCACACTCTTTTCTCGCTTTCTTTTTCATGGAACAATTTATTCACTGTTACCATGGAAATGATTTCATTTTTCCAATAGTAGGATTCCAGCCCTGCAGTCTTGGTTTTGTCAATATAGTGTCCAACCCCTAACATTCCTTCTTTATTAACATCACTGTTAGGTGAGACTATTTACCTATGTTGAGAAAAAAATCTTCAAGACAGTTTCTTAAAGGGATTTTTCTTTTCTTTTCCTGGCCATTAAGTTTGAATACTAAAGCTCTTATTCAGTTTCTTATCCTATATGGATGTGATATGGAAACATAACGCTACTCCCCTCTCTGTCCCGTGTCCTGTGTCCAGAGTACCACTGTGTGACCTGCCCCCTATTCTGAAAGGGCACAAATGGGCATAAATGGACATAACCCAACAAAAGAAGAAGTAGGTTTTGGCCCAGTCCCTTGCTTGGTTCAACACGGCAATCAACATGACATGGAGAAGAGCAAGCTGCAACCAACTACATTTGTAGCAGCAGGATATAAAGCCAATCTCCTCTATAAATGGGACCATAATCTCTTTTTACAACACAAAGTATGACTGGACTAGGCTTTGGTTGCCCTAGTTTGTTCAGTCTACAGTACTGTCAGTACTTTAAGGCCTATTAAACATGCAAGTCTGGAAAAGTGTGTGATATTAGCTTGGAATCATTGGATCAAGAATGTTCCTGTGATGGAAAAACTTCATTCACTAAAGTCTCAAAGAACTTGATAACACTTGGAGTGATGGGTGTTAATTACAGCTTCAACAGTATCTGACTGAACCTCCATTTTCTGTCATTTCTGTTTTCTTATAAGTTCAGAAACATAGCATTAATCACTTTTAAAGTGTAACAGATCATACAAAACTTAACTTTTATTATTTATTTCTTCCTCTTTTAGGTGACAGTAAGCCTAAAAAAACATTTTTAACTAAATAACTTATTCTACAAAGCTCCTAGTAACCTTGTCCAACCTTTCAGAAGACATCAGTTTACTTACAGAGGAAATACTAGAATTATTATGTTAATTTTGAGGAGTCTGCTATATTCCTGGGAAAGGTAACTTAACTTTCCAGAGGTAAAGAAGTGGTGGAAAGGCAGCAATGAAGTGCAGAACCAAACAAGCCAATTTCTTCCATTTTTAAAAGTGCATCACGGTTTCTCAGTCTTTCTACCATGGAGGTAGAAAGGAAAAGGAAGGGGTATTTTTGAGATTAGCATACCACTTTCTGCCTGGCCAGGCTTAAGATGTAAAGTCTCAGTGCAAATTTTTGGTGCCTCTCTTCCCTGAAGGAGAAGGAAGGCCCTGGGAGGTTGAAAGCAGGTGTCTAGGGAGGATTATTTTCATGGACTTTTAGTGAATCTACTGCCCTTGTGTTTCTGAGGGTTGGTTGGGGGCCACCAGCTTCTGAGCTGATCTAAGACCTCGCTGCCCCTGGGGTACGTGGGGGGTCTCTTCCCTGCTCTGCTCTTCTTCCTCTCTCACTCCCTTGTATCCCCCTGGGTTTGCACCACTTCTAGTATTTGTGGGACCCGTCATGGAGCTCATTCGATCCCGTGGCCCCAACCACTTCTTTTCTGCAGGTCACCTTTGTGCTGTGCTCGTGAGCAGAGCGGGCTCGAGGAAGGGTCTGGCACACACCGGGGCTAATGCAGGGGGAGCACGGGAGCATGCAGCCAGCGGGAGAAGGGGGCAGGACATCCCTCCTCCAGCAGTGAGATGTAGCTCACATGCATTTTCACCATCTGAGGCCACGAACTGAAGTGGGCACAAGCCAAACACCTCTGCTTCCCACCGCAAGCCTCTCCTGCCCACACACAGGAGGTGAAGGGAAGTGCTGGCAAATGACATAATTTCACACTGGTTGAATTCACGTCCTGCAATCATACCGTACACTCATGTTTTCCAAGGTCTTATTTTAAAATACTTTCCACTTATTTGATCTCCTCTTCTTTAAAAGATTGTCAAGGTGATATGTCAGCAATTTACTGTGGAAATTAGAAGGCAACCAGAGAAAGAGAGATTCTTAACAGAGAATACTGCCAGTACCTGCATGTATTTAACCCATGTCTGGCTACAAAATCGTGCACCATGGTGCTAGACCTGTAGCTCAGCTGATGCAGCCATAGGTTGAGAATTCCCAAGCATAAGACACTGGGGTTTCAGGGAGGTGAGCTGAGAAATAACTTATTACTAATGAATGCTTTTCTCCAAAAGGAAGAGGACAAAATAAGTCCTGGTCCAACTCAACTTCTTACTGCACATAACTGTAGTCTTGTCAAATACTTAAGAGTCACAGACCTCTGGAAAAGACTGCAAAGGCACCTCTGGAAATCACCTTGTCCAACCCCCTACTCAAAGCAGGGCCAACTTCAAAGATACATTAGGTTGGTTAGGACCTTGTCCAGTCAAATTTTGAAAGTGTTTTTCTACTTAAAACCTTCCTTTTATAGGAGGTTGTTTCAAGTTTTCCTGCATACCATTCTGTTAGCTCTCATTTTGACACAGAATTCACATCATTAATAACACAAAATAACAGTATTACTGTTGTATTACTCTTTGAAACTCCCTCTTCCGGAAAACAAAAGAAAAAGCATTAATTTATTGTTTTACTAGATCTGAAGGTACGAACAGCCTTTCATGGAATCATGATTCAGTTCACTATTACAATACTACAACCCGACCCCTCTCGCAGTTCCAGCAAGTCCTCACTTTCCTAAGCATCTGCTACTAGCCAGCACCAGAGATGAAAGGTGGGGCGAGACAAACCTCCAGTCTAACCCTGTATAGCAATTTGATGTTTCTGTACCACTCTAGAAGACAAGTATCTCACATTTGTAATCTTCAGTTTGCTCAGCTGATTCTGAGCCTGAAAGTCCTCTAAGAGATGCTGCTGAATGCTGATTCAGTTGTTCTTAGCTGCCTCAGGTTCAAAATCAGCCACATTCCTGACAGTCACTGGCACTGTAATCACCTCCATACCTTTGAGGATCAGCATGAGTTGACTGGTTGCAGGTCTACTGCCTGACTGCCTTTAGTCCTGGCTCCCCGTCGGCTCTCTCTCTCAGAATGAGTTTGAGCTACATACCATGAGCTACGAGGATGCAGTATAGCCAAGCAAGGAAGCTGGGACTCCATCCTTTCATAGCTGTGTGCTGCAAACAAAAGACCCACATTTGTGACCCTCACTATTTGCTATGGAGTAAGTAAAGATACTTCAGCCTCCTCCCAGTGCCCTGTCTTGTGAGCAGTTCTATCTCTCCTGGAACAGGTAATGGACAGACACTGGTGTAGCACAAGGTTTCCCATTGGATTTTTCTTTTCCCAGACTCACAGCTTTTTCATACTTCCCTGATGCTCTTTTGGGAGAAAATAGACCTGGCATTCCTGAGGTTGTATCCCTACCTCTCTGCTGCTGTTGCTGGCAGAATTGCCAGGGGAAATACACACTCTAATCCTCCTATCAGCTGAAAGAGAGTTTTGCTGTGTTTCATAAGGCAGAGGAAGAGGCAGAGAGAACACTCTCAGACCAGCTGATGGAGAGCAGAAGCAGCATACACACGAATAATCAGAGCCATGTAAGAGAGTCATGATTTCCTCACAATTTGCTACGCTTCAGCTGTGACTCCTTTGCAAAATACCAGCCCCAGCCACTGTTCTTGTGGATGTGCTGGTTTAGGCTGTGAGGGAGGTGCGTGAGCAGCTGCATGGTGCTTAGTTGCCAGCTGGGGTTAAACCACGACAGTGGAGAATAACAAATTAATTTCTCCCTTTGATGTTCACCAGAAGATTTTAAGAGTCTATTCAGGAGCTGGTGAAGAGTGATTTAAAGTTCAACCTGGCTTTTTCTTGATTGTTTCCGAGGATTGCATGTCCGACAGGAAAATATGAAGTTTCTCTTTAAAGCATAATAAACTTCAAGCATTTTGATGAAAATGTTCTGCTCTGTCTTTGACTGTGCTTCAGACAGAAGTCTCCTGGGCTTCTCCTCCAACATGAGGCAGTAATGTGGAGCAAAGCAGTCTGATCAGCTGTAGTGCCATTACTCCATTTTAAGCCACATCAGCACTCCTTTAATTTTCTGACTCATCTTCTTCAACTGGTGTGTTTTGTTCTAAACTCAACTGCTGGATGAAGTACATCCACCTTTCATTAAAAATCCCCTCATTGCCCATCTTTCTGAACATAGAGGCATTAAAGTTTCTTGTTAGAGCAGCCTCTACAGGGAGGGATAAATTACCTCATTGATTGAAGACTTAAAATTAGCAAGGCAGAGCTGATGAGTGTGAATGAATGTGTTCTTTTAATATTTTGGGGCTCTCTGTACATGGCATGTCATAATATTACATTAAATTTTCAGATGTCTTGTTGCCTTCTATGGCAAAAAATAGATAGTGAGAGAAGAGGGAAAACCATCAAAGATAAGAAATGTCTGGACAAAAAGACTATCTGTTCCAAGACGCTGCACATTTCGATTATGTCATTCCCTTTTTATTCAGGCTCAGTGATAAGCGACTGGTGGAACACAATGTGGTGGTGTGCTGAATTCTGGCTTGGCTGCCTCTGCCCGTGGCAACGATCAGGAGATGACAAACAGAGCTGATAGCTCTAATGGTAATAAAGGTGACCCTGATGGTTCCTGTTGTATTTTCAGCTGCTTAAAACTTTGCAGACTTTTAACAGTTAAGGGGGAAGTTTTTGATGCTGTCTTTCTGTTCTTTTCTTCTTTTAAGTTTCACCTAACATAGTGTGGCTATTTCTGACGGAGAAGCTTCCTGTTTGGCTCCTAATGAACCACAAAAACCAAAACTGGGAGGAGTGGCTGATATGTCAGTTGAGAGTGTTGCCTTTCAAAGGGACCTGACAGGATGAAGAAATGGGCTGACAGAATGTCATGATGTTCAATAAAAGGAAATGCAGATTCCTGCATCTGGGGAGGAGTAACCCCAGGCACCACAACAGGCTGAGGGCTGACTGGCTGGGAAGCAGCTCTGCAAAGAAAGACCTGGATGTCCCGGTGGGCAACAAGCTGACCACGAGCCAGCAATGTGCCCCTGCAGAAAGTTGGCCGACAGCATCCTGGGCTGCATTAGAAGGTGGGTTGCCAGCAGGCGGAGAGAGGTGATCTTTCATCTCTGTTCAGCACTGGTGAGACACGTCTGGGGTGCTGGGTCTAGTCCCAGGCTCCCCAAAACAAGAGAGAGATGGACTTACTGAAGCGAGTCCAAAGAAAGGCCACTAAGATGATTAAGGGAGTATCTTGCGTACAGGGAGAGGCTGAGAAAGCTGGGACTATTCAGCTGGGAAAAGAGAAGGCTCGGAGTAGATCTTACCCATGTGTATACATACCTGATAGGAGGGAATGAAGAAGAAGGAGCCAAACTCTTCTCGCTAGTGCCCACTGACAGGACAAGAAACAAACGGGCACAAAACTGAAACATGAAACTCCATCAGAACACATGAAAACACTTATTTACTGTGAGAGATGTTGTGGAGTCTCCATTCATGAAAACAGACAAAATCCAGCTGGATGTAGTTCTGGGCAAACTGCTCATCCTGATCCTGTTTGAGCTGAACTAGATTATCTTTAGAGGGGCCCTTCCAACCCCACCAAGTCTGTGATACTGTGAATTAAGAAATCTTGCCACACCTTAACAGATCATTTCTAGCTTTGGAGCAGGAATTTTAGATGTCTTCACAGGAGGAGTCTTCTGCTGTCAGTTGTCTTCCTGTTTTCACCGGAAACTTTCTAAATTCACAACACATTGAAGTTGCCAGGGATCAGTAGAGCCTGGCTGGAATTTGATCAATAGGCAAATCCTGCAGGCACCTCCTGCAAGGAGCACACACCATCTCTGGGCTGCAAGCACTGAATACAACTTACCCTACATTTGCTGCTTGGGGCACTGTGGTACAAAGCTCAGACGCAGTAAACGGGGCTTCTTCAGGCTTGCAAGGCTCTAATTGCTGGTGCCCCAGATGGGAAGAAGAGGAAGAAGCCTAACTTGACTACAGCAAAGTGATATATCCCTCACAGGGAAAAGATTGCAAGAGTCAGGAATGAAGTGAAAAATACCCAGTGCAGAGGAATGAAAACGAGTAATAAGGCTGTAGCCTAGGGGCATTTGGGGGGCATGGGACAGACTGTACCCAAATGCAGATGCAGAGAGAGACCAAGGGACAATGCCACAGAAAACCCAAGCTACAGCATTTTGTGACCTTAATGTGATTTAGCAACTAATTACTTTAACACACTGCTTTGAGACTATTACACATCTTCCCCCTCCCTGCCTCATGCACAGATGTATATATGTGAATTCTGCCCACCAGGCTCATCAGAAGAACTCTCTTAAGATGCTTTGAAAAACCCAATCTTAATATATAAAGTGCTATAGGATCTTTTGAGATAAAATTCTCTGGAGTGTCCCATTCATCTCCTCTTCCTTACTTTGTGGAAGTACTTAGTCTTTATATAATATTCAGCCCTGATTATAGGGTGCAAGACTGTTTTTTCTGTCTAAAGAACTAGTTATGAAAGAAGGCTAGGTTTGGGGTTTCTGCTTTTATGCACAGCAAACATACAATTTTGTTACCAGTAGCAACAACCAGCTCAGAAAATGATTAGGCTTTTAAATGACTGGGTTTTGTGAAAAAACATAAACAGGAAGGTGTGGGCTGTTTCTGGGGTTATAGAGACTGCACTAGAAGGAATTCAGGGAAGAGACAAAGTGAGTGAGACTCCTACACCAGTTTCCATGTGGACTCTGCCAAGTCAGAGGAATTCCTCCAAATTTATGCAATTTGCAAAATTTTAATTGAGTGTAAAATTTGGCCCTTGCTGTTTTTCAGGGCCAGAGCTGGATTTTATCAAACTAAATGATAACTCTTGCAATTTTGAAAGGTTAATTATATTGCTGAGCAATATTTTAATTTATTCTAATTTGTCTCATCTGGATTCGTTTGCCTAATAGTTTTGCATATCTTTACATTCATTACAGTCCATTAAGGTAAAACCTTTTAACAAATACTCATTTGTGGCCACTTTCACCACTTTCTGCTTGAAACTCATTCTTTTCCAAATGTCAAACTCTTTAAAAATCTTGTCATGAAAGGTCACCTTTCTATGAAAATTGTATTCAACATTTCAACTCTGGCATGGAATAACAAGTTATACAGAAGTCTGATCCCTTTCAAGAGGAATATCAGGGAGAGCTTAAAGTATTTTTTTTTTCTTAAAATTACTGTTTTCCCATCAGTTTTTAGCACTATGCCTCTCACAAAAGCTAGTGTATCTACTGACCACAGTTTTCACCTGAGATTATTTCACATGGCCCAGAAAGAAGGCAAAGGCATTTCTTGTGCTTTGGTGGAGCATCCTGCTCTTGCACTGTGCTGAGGAGATCCACCAGTCTCACCAGTGCTCATTCATGACTCGTGATACTGAAGAGTGTACACAATGGCTGAAAAGACTGTCTGAGATGCTTATGTAGGGGACATACTCAACCATGTAAACTTGGATTGCTTTGCATTAACTTTCATAAACAAGTCAAATATTTTATTTTGTTATTATTTGTACTGTGGTACTGCCTGCTTCCTCAGGTGTGCTTGTACCCTGCAAACATACAGTAAAAAGATATTCCTAAAGGCCTTCTAAGTTTAGGAAAAAAACAACAGTAACAGGTTACAGCAAACAGACACATGGACACTAGGAAATAACTAGTTAAAACAAGCCAGCAAAAAATGCTGTGGAAGTAATAGTTTGTAATTTCTTTATACGCATCATAGCATATATGAGATTGTGCATTCACCTGGGGCTGAAATGGCCATTTAGGGGAGCTGCTAATGATAGCTGTCAAGTGATAAAACCACTTTTTAAAGTCCAGGTAAAATTGGAATGGGAACGTTTATTGAGTTAACTGATACTTCCCAAATAAACGTGTGAAAAATATATGGAACAAAATGGCACTTACTATTGCACAGTGCCTTATGCTGTTCTCAGCTTTGTACCCTTTCATGCAAGTTTTTAAGAGTCTCAGTTGTGGTACTTTTCTGCTTTTATTCTTGCATCATCCTCGTGGCCCTGCACCTAGGAACCCCAATAATGTTGTCAAGGCAAGTTCTCATGGGAAACAACCCCTCTTTTTCCTCACTCCTTACCTCTTGTTTTGTAGACATTAGCTCGCTTTGGAGAAAAAGGAATGTATTGAATAAAAAAGTATAGCACAGTAATTTAAATATTCAGTCAATATTATCCAATAATTTATGTGCACAGAAGTTCAACAAGTAGCAAATGTGTAAAATTTGCACCCAATTAGCATAGTCCAGTCAGTACTAATAGCACTGTAAGTGGAAACAATAGGGAGTATGAGTGGGTCACAATGAAAAGTATATAGTGCTAGGGAAAAAACATTACAAAAATCATTATTATCCTCATCATGTTCGCCCTTACCACCTGCTGCACTGAACAGCCCAGCCACTGCCTCCCCAGAGGAGGACAGTCACCTGGAACTCTATCTCTACTCTTCCTGAATGGGCACAGGGAGTAAGTTTCCCTTTTCCCTTCTCTCTTTCTCTCCCCTCCCTCCCATCCCCTCCCTCTTATGTTTTTATTTTTCTGCAGAAGTAACTTGCACCATTAAAGTGGACATATGTCAACAGCTATGGACCCCACTAATGAGTGTGTGCAAATGAACCTGTCTCACTATCCTTTGTGCAACATCACCATTTTCTCAGCTTTACTGTCTACCTTTAGAAA
Organism: Buteo buteo; assembly: GCF_964188355.1. Lineage (NCBI taxonomy): Eukaryota > Metazoa > Chordata > Aves > Accipitriformes > Accipitridae > Buteo > Buteo buteo. The sequence goes on from NC_134173.1 coordinate 50,957,809, forward strand.
TACTGGGCTTGATGTGAGTTTTTAGTATCTTCTGCACTTTGATGTAAAGACTGATTATCTGATAGAAGCGCCTGTAATGTACACTCTGTTATCGTGCCCTCTACATTTGAATCGATCAAATCAATTTCCATCTTTTCTATCTGATTTGCAGTGATCCATTAAAATCCTCCCCCTTCAATATCTTGTTGAAAATAGCCTTATTATCACTTCTGGAAGATGCTGCCAATATCTGCAGAGCATCAAAGTATGACAGTTGCAATTTATTTATCAGTGCATTAGATTTTAAAGATACCATGCCCTCTCATCACCCAAGAAACAACTGCAGACTAGAGTCTTATATCTATATCATTTCTATGAATAATATGTGTAAATGAATTTAGTCCATCACTTGATATTATTCTGTCACATAAACGTCAAAGCAAAGGAGCTCTAAAGCAAACAAAAGGAAGAAAAATTATAGTCATAAGGTAAACAGTTCCAAGAGAGACCCACAGGTTGAACATTCATTGGAAAGCTTTTTTTCACAAGGTAATAGGGCAGGTAATATGGCTTGTCAAGGCCTAAAGAAAAAGAATATTAAAGAGCTAATGGACTTCTCCTGGAGGGCAAGTAAGAGAATTAGCCTATAGGCCTGTTTGGGAAGAACAGACTGACTGAAATGTAGGCTGTAAAGAATGGTCTAGACAGCTGGATCAGTCCCCACCTTGAGTTTAGTAAGTTTTCAGCATAAAACTTAGGCACATAGGCCTTACGCTACCCTATTTCACACTGCTACATACCTTTGACTGAGCAAAGGAGAATTGTTTGAAGAAACCGTCTTGAATCATTTAACATGGCTGAAAACCAAGATAACCCTTTTATCCTTTCTCAGTAGTCAAATCTTGGGATTCTGCCTTCAGACAGGTGAAGGAAGTGAAGCCCAGGGGGGAAGATACCCATGGCATGTGAGATGCAGTTCACACTGTACCTGGGACAATACCTTACTCAGAAAAAGTCTGAGGAACTAGGTAGGCATGTTTTTACTGTAGCAACTCGGGGTATGTCATGGGATTACTACAGTTATTGGGCTAACCTTATTGCCATGTTACCTCATAACCTGCATTCTGTTCATCCTCATCAAACCTAGGTGAGGTGGGGCTACAGGTTTATTCGGCCCATATTACAGGACAAACTAGGAATTGAGGCTCCCAGTGAAATGAGCAGGGAGAGTTGCATGCCACTAGGATATGCTGATAGGTAAGAAGATGATGGAAAAGTCTTATTTGTCTCCTAATGAGGTTTGCATAGTCTCCAGAGCTTGCTCCAGCCTAAGGAGGAAAAACATATATTTCAATATCTTCCTTCTTGAGGAAAAAAATCATAAAATATTACAATAAGTGTAGCCAGAACAGGCCTCCAGAGGTCATCTCAACCAACAAAATTTGAAGAGCTCCAAGAGCAGAAAATCCACCCTTAGTCCCTAATACATTTCATAAGCATATTGCTCCTTGTTTGCTTCAGTTTCTGAGTTTCCCACAAGAGAGGTGGGAAGAAGGAATTTCTTGAAGTTCTTCATAACTCACTACTAGCCAGTGAGTGTTGTACACTGTCAAAAAAACGTTTTTGAAAGCACTGAAGTTGAAGAAATAGTAATAATGGTGTTAGAGAAACGAAAACTATTTTCGTAGCAAGACACAAGCACATTCATAAGAACATGACTCAAAATTTCCATTTGCGAAACTAGTCCTGGGGGTATTATAGGCAGGAAAAGGTTTCAGTCTTCAAAAGTAAAAGAAGAAGAAGCTGAACTATTGGAAAAACCTTGGTGACTTCAAAGCTCAACACAAAACTTGTCTGCGTCAAGTCTTTTGAAATGTAAGATTCTAAACAAGTAAGCGGTATTTCAAAAAATTGAATGGTGAAACTGTGAGATATTGCTGTGTATCTCTAATTAATCTCTCCCAATGTCTTAACTTTCTTATTTTTATTATTTTTAAGATAACAATAACAAGTTGTGAAAAGACTCTTTTTCTACTGAAAAAAAAAAATTACGAACTTTCAGAAGGATTATAAAATTCTGGGATTCATCCCTTTGAATCCACATTCAGAGAATAACATCATTATAGAATTTTGCTTTGTATGATCTTCATTTTCTGATGTTCTTTTTGTTTGTGCTAGTCATTTAAGTAAAGCCATTAAGTAAAAAGAAGCCAAACAATCTCAGACTTTTAAGGCAAGCAGCTTTTATCAGGGAAAAAGCAGTTGTAAATAATATTTTGTTTTCCTCTAACAACCATTTAGTTTATTGGCTTGAATTTTTTAGAACTGTTCGATTATTTTAAGCCTGCTGCATTTTACAGTGCACTGCCAATGACATGTTGAAATTATATCAAGGTCGTTGTTTGTGATTGATGTTATCACTGTCTTTCTTTGGTTTAGTACATTTTTTGTGAGCAGGAAATCCTGATGCTGTCAAGTACCTACTGAATTTCTAGAGATTTATGCTGCCATCCTCCTTAGGCAGAAAATAAATTGTTCTTTCACTGTTGCATAATCTGATTGACATATCTACAATGAATGGGCTCCTTTTTACCAAGACAATGAATCCCATCTCTCTTGTCATATTTCATAAATTCCACACAGTTGCATTACAGCAATCTGTAAGCATTGTGAAATTATGAATATGGCAAAAGGCAGCCATGGTTGGCCACTCTTTATAATGAAGGATGGATTTTAAATTAATTCCAATGATGTGATATATTTCCATGCTGGCATGAAAACTGTCACAATCTCTTTCTGCCTTTTTAATGGACACACTCTGAACTCTGAAATAGATATTTCAATGAAGCAATTTCCTTTCTGCTAATTTAAACCTTTTTTTTTTTTTTTTTTTGGTAAAGCTGTGATACGTATTTCAAATTATGCTACCTAAGAGAAAGGATTCACAACCTCTTTCTAATTATTATTTGGCATTGAACAAGAACAGTTCTTTTCTTCTCCTTTAATGGCCCAAGAGGAAGAGTTTTGTGTTTAAAGCACTTTTAGGAGAATCAAGTGGTCAAGTTTCAAGCTTTAGTTCTTCTGAAGGTGTTCCTGAGTGGGGAGAAATCTGGCAGCCTGTGGTTTGAAATCCACAGCTCTGAGTTAGATGCCTCAGCTCCTGTAACATTGTATAGGATAAGGTAGGTGTAAGGATCTCTATAAAATCAGGACCTGGAATAAAGTGTTGCCAAAGCTGAATGAATGTTATAGTAGGGATTTTTCTGTCATACATGGCTGAGTGGTTGGCATTGAGACACTGAGTTAAAGAAAATCTCAGTGATTGCTGAACATCACTTGGTTTTCAATGTAAAAATAAATGGGAGCAGAGAAAATCCCCACCAGAACTGAAACTCTCTGGAAGGGAAGATAACATAAGAATGTTAAAAGAGCATTTCATCCTCAATCACAGACTATCAGTTCCAGAACACAACAAAAAGTAAGAAAGAAGATGGCTTTGTTTCTACCAATGTATGATTCCTTATACCTCATTAGCTCTGTTTTTACAGGAAAAGGTGACTATGAATCTTTACAGCTGATGCTGAAGACATTTGAGCTCCACCTAAAGAAGAAATGTATGAGAGGAACATGTTTGCATAGACTTCAAAAGGAGAGTGAAAACACACAAAGCTTGTAAGTGGGCAAAGATTGGGGTTTAATTAGCTGTTTTGGAGAACCATTTGAGCTATTTGACTTCCTGAGAAGAAATCAGACCAATTCAATGTGAGATCAAAAAGCCAGAGGGAATATAGAGGACCTCAAGGCAGTGATTAACCTTGATATAGTCATTATACAACGATTACAGAAAATTACCCCTACAAAAAATAAGTAATTTTTCTATGACTTAGCTCCTGGAAAGGACTCACTCAGAAAAGCACCAATGCAATGCTAGGAAAGCAGCAGAAACACACTGCTGGGAATGAGGGAGTAGGCATGACCAATGAACTTGGAGTTGTCTGGGAAAGGATCTGTGGCATGATCAGCGAAGTCTGTGTGCATTGGCAAGTAGTGTGGCCCAACATAAATGGATCTGTTGAGGGAAGCACTTCGTGTTGACAACCCAGTGTTCACACTGCATGTGTTTCAGGGGTTCTCTAACTTGGTCCCCTGGACTGGACACCCATTAG